>NC_137548.1:56770126-56977626 GCF_963082525.1 Nesoenas mayeri
TCATGATTGTCAGACATAAAAGAAATAGTCACAGAGTAGTCAAGAAGTATAGTTGGGACTCTGATGATTCATAATAGAGATAGAAATAAAAATATTCTGATAACAAATATTTGATCTGTTTTAAATTTGACTAATTTAGTTGAAATACTTAAAGCTAATATGCTAGACTAGGTATATACATTCAAATTGGTGAGCACAGTTAATATTTATGAAAATCACAGATAATTAAAATTTACACAATGTAAATTTACATTTACACAATGTAAATATCTTAGCATGCCACAAAAAGAGTTATGTTGCATGGCTATGTTGACACTGTTACTTGATGTGACACTTCCAAGTACTTATAAATGTAGTGAATGCATTTTACTGTTAAAAGGACTATCATTTTGCCAGTTTGAAACACAATAATGCCTGACAGCATATTTGGGATTAAATAAAGTATGGTCAGTATACTGTATAGTATTATTCCTAGTTATGCTTTTCCTTCCTTTTTTTTTTTAAATTTCTACTATTATTTTTACTAGAGAATGCTGGAAACTGACACAGGCAGAAATTTGAGTGTCGTAGTTCAGCCTCCTTGGCTGGTAAATACACACAGATGTGGAGAAAATCACTTAAGGCAGCAAAAAGGAAAAAAAAAAGAAAGCTGATAAGAGAGATATGGATTTGATAGGTGGACTGTTTTGTGGATGAGGAACTGGCTGGATGGTCACATCCAGAGGGTAGTGGTCAGTGGCTCAGTGTCCAGATGGAGATCAGTGACAAGTGGTGTCCCTCAGGAGTCCATACTGTGAGCAGGGCTGTTTAGTATCTTCATCAACAACATAGACAGGGGAATCAAGTGACCTTCAGCAAGTTTGTGGATGACACCAAGCTGAGTGGTGTAGTTGACATGCCTGAGGGACGGGATGCCATTCGGAGGGACCTGGACATACTTGAGAAGTGGGCCCACGTGAACCTTGTGAGGTTCAACAAGGGCAAGTGCAAGGTCCTGCACCTGGGCCAGGGCATCCCCCAGTATCAATACAGGCTGGGGCATGAAGTGATTGAGAGCAGCCCTGCAGAGAAGAACTTGGGGGTACTGGTGGATGAAAAACTGGACATGAGCCAGGAATGGGTGTTCACAGCCCAGAAAACCAACCCCATCCTGGGCTGCACAACAAGAAGAAGCGTGACCAGCAGGTTGAGGGAGAACAATTCTCTTCAGGTTGCTTACTCACAAGATCATATTTTCAGAGGGATCTGATAAATTAGAAAGATTAAATGTGTAGGTTCTTTTAAAATTATCTTTGAGTGCTGTAGACATTACTATGTTTTAGAAAGGAGTGAACATCTCTGTCTCTTAAAAAAGGAAAAAAGTCCTCATCCCAACTTTGTTGTTGCTGTGCTTTTCTAAGATTGTGTTAGTACTTGGAAGACTTCCTCAGAAAAAGAGTCTCTTTTGTGCGGGCACTGTATATGCACATTGTGAAAACAATTCTCTGTCTCCAGGAGTTTATTGTTAAAAGTCCTGACCTGCAAGGGTTCATACATATGTATATTTTTATGCCATGTGAAATGAGTGGGAACACTTTCATTAGACTCAATTAGCGTTGTTCAGGGCCCAAGTATGCGGGTCAGACTGTATGGACTAAATGCCTCATCTGAATAGAGTTCTGTTAGGAGTAATGACTTAGTTTTCATTATTGTGTACCAGTCTAGGCAAATGATGTTTGTTACTTTTTCCAGCCATCAACATCTTACCGGTCATGAAATCTATATCATATACTCAGGCATCAGGATCTCACAAACTCATTTTTCCACTGAAAAGGTTGTCCAGCGTTGTCAGAATTTGCTACTTATATAGAAGGTAATTCCAGAGAATGAACTCAAACCAAAATGAAAAATCTGCTTTCTTCAGTTCCAGCAAATGAATACTAGATTGGATTATAAAGATAGTATGTGTGGGGGGGAAAGTGACAAAATATTTTGTTTCAAGGTTAGTATTTATCACGAAGTGACATGTCTTCCCTTAGAAACTGTATTCTATAGAAACCATAAAACCGCCTGTAAAATGGAAAAAGGAGCTTGGCTGTTCACTCACGTCTCCTATCAGAGTTGTAAATCTTACTGTATTTTTCTTCAGTTTTGATGGTTAAAGCAGCTTTGACCTTCACATTTTCTATAAATCAATAGCTTAAATTTACTGTTCCTTTAAAAATCTAATAAATACAACTGTATCTCTTTCCTATCCCGTCCGAGACACATTGGTAGGCTGTCGGATCTTTTGATAAGTTGCTGCACTAGTGTATGACCTCAGATACCTCTTAGAGCAGCAGTGTATTTGGTGTACATATGTGTGCTGTGTTCACACGCCTACTGCAGGAGAAGCCCCTATGAACACCTGCAACATTGACCTTCTCCTTGGGATCAGTCTTTTGTTTGCTAAACACTTCACGATAATACTAGTATTTTAAAGGCCAGCATTATTTTTAGGTTAGTTACTGTACTGTAATGATTCCTTCTTACATCACAAAGTTATTTCCAAGAGGTATTAAGACTTGTTAATCCCATTTTACAGATGTCTTGGAAGGTTATACTGTTTGATGTAATGTAGGTCCAGTATGCTGCCAGCTGGAGAAAGCCATGTTTCATAGAACAGGTTTAAGAGAGGGAGGGAAAGAAGACAGCAGTCATCTTACTCAGGTTTTCTCTTGATTGCAGTGGTTTCATGGTCTTTTCCATATCAGAGTCACAGAGGTCTGCCCTAGGTGACATCTTTACCAGGGCAGCAGTACTGGAGTGGAAGAGTTGTCCTGGTCCTTGGAGGTCCAGGCAGAGAACTACTGTTCTTCAGTATATGTAAGAGCCGTCTCCTTATCTAGACAATACTTCTCCTTAATTTTTGTTATTTGTTGTGGTCTGGTGCTTCGTACATTAGTGGGTTGGTTTCGTTTGTGCATGTATTTTACTTTTTTAATGACTGAGATTGGTTGAAGTTTGGTACTGAGAGAGAAATCTGTCAGTTTGCCTGGATCTTTGCTATGGCTGGCAGCGATGTGTTTTCAATAAATGCGCTTCCTAAAAGTCATGTCATTTCTCATCTGGATCCATCTGCATTGCAGGTAGTGTATCTCCAGGTCAAGTTTGTTGTTTGTTTGTTTGTTTGTTTGTTTGTTTTTCCAATTTGCTCCTGTTCAGGCACTGCTCATCTATCTACTTTAAATATAATTTTGGCGTAGCTCACATAATATCCAAAGACTAGTGTATGTTTGTGCTTCATCATTCATATTTAGTAAATTCACCTCTTCCAGGACATAGATTTTCTTTCTAACATTGCACTCAGAGTTTGTGTTGAGGAAGGGCAAGAAATAGCCCACTCTTCCCTTAGGTGTTATTTTCATTACCTGCAATTTACTGCTGTGTTCTATCTTATTCACCCCTGTGTAATTGCAGAGAACAAATCTGTATCAATATTATAATAGTTCAACTGATCTTTCCAAGGCGATAGCAGCAGCCCCATAGTTCAGATTATTTAAAACATGCAATGTGCTTTAGGGGATAGTTTTGCTTTTCCTCTTATTAGATCTTTTCCTGGCTTCTTACCATCCTCATTGAAAGCCTACACAGTTCAGATCCTGAACTGTAGTTTCTTTTTCCCAGTGACTTTGGTTTTGTTCTTGGAAGGTGAATAGCAGTTTTCTGATTGAACTCAAAGCTGGATCTCATTAATACAAAGCATATCTACAGTATCAGTAGAGCTCCTGTTGTTCCCTTCAGCACTGAGAGTTTGTTGGGCTGTTTGCCCTTGGCCAGTGCTTGGTTATATATATCCTGTAATACGCCCATCTTTCAATGCATTTTTACCTGACTCTGTTGATTTATTTTTTGAAAAAAACTCATTCTGAGTGAAACATTTACACTGGATTTCTACAATTTCTTTTGGTTTCACATGCCTCTGAAGTCATAACAATGGGGGATCTATTTTGATGAACTATGCTAATTAAAACAGAAGAAAATTACAATTGTGTGGTCATGCTGAGGATTTGGCCAAAGTTTGTGATTAGGTCTCTCCAAAGTCATCCTTTTTCCAGGCTGAACAAGACCAGCTCCTTCAACTTCTCCTCAGTACAAACGCTCCAGCTCCCAGACCTGCTTAGTTACTCTCTTTTGGGCTTGTTCAACATGATCAACATTTTCTTGTACCAGGGGGCTCAAAACTGAATGTGGTTTTCTATATGGGGTCTCACAAGTGCAGAGGAAGGAAGGATGTTTGTTAATCACTTCCCTTGATCTGATGGCCATGCTTCTGTCAATGAAGCGCAGGATGCTGTTGGCTGCCTTTGCTGCCAGGACATGCTGCTGGATCATGTCCAGCTCACTATCCACCAAGAACCCAGGTCCTGTTTTGCCCAGTGGTCCCCAGCCTGTATTAGTGTGGGGCGCAGGGCTTTGCATTTGTACTTGTTAAATTCCGTATCCTCCTGTTGACCCATTTTCTCCAGTGTCCCTCTGGATGGCAGTTCCACCCCTAAGGATATTGACTGGTCCCCTCAACTTGGTGTCATCTCTGCAAATGTGACAAGGGTGCACTCAGTTATCTCCTCCAGGTTGTTGATAAAGATGTTATCTCTTGCCTGGGTGCAAATACTTATCATATGACTGAGGAGGGATGGAAGAGAAAAATATTAACAAATGTGTTTTCTGCATTGACTTACTGGAAAAAAAATAGAGTACAGAAAGTTGGTTTTGTTCTTTTTAAATCCCCAAACCAGAACTGTTAGATGGGTATAATGAGTGCCATAGATCTCAATGTACAATGGACATTTAGATAAACTTCCCTGAAACAAGTAGGACCAGAAATTCAGGAAGATTTTTACGCTACTTTACCAGACAGGATTTGGAAAGAAAACAAAGCATTTGGTTCTGTAATTATTTGTGTGACTAAAAATTCAGTCTCTGCTCTCAGCCATCTGCCCTGTAGACATTACCTTTAGTGCCATTTGGCTCACTGGCACAGCATATGATCCTTGGCATCTTCTTGTTTCTTTGGCTGACTTGGTGCTGATAATTCTGATACAAATATCTGTGTTCATAGTCCTGCCTTTTTATCCATGTCCTTTTGCTTTATCTCTTTTAGTCCTTTTAAGAGTCTTCAGAAGAGCTGCACAGGCAGGAAACAATGCTGTATTCTTGGACCAACATGCTTTTATTTACTGTGTGAGAGTCACAGTGAAACAACTTTATTCCTCTGAAGTTTCACATGGAGAAATGCAGTCTTCGTTTCTGCAGCAGCTGCGGTGTCTGTGCCGTACTGGTCAGTGCGCTGGTAACTGGTAACCAGTAGTGGTCAGCTGTTGTCCTCTCTACCGTACGAATATGGCATGTGAAAAATCCAAGATCTTCTGCTGTTGCTGCACTTGGCAGTAGAAGAGCAAACTAAGATTGAATGTCCTTGGGCTGCTCCTCAATGAAGAAGATGGCCAGACTTTTCCTGGCTTAGATGGCCCAGGAAAGAGGTTACTCATTTTACTATAAAGATAGTAGCTGCAGTTTTTACTCTAAATCAGATGATGAAGCAACTGCTTTGGGGTGAGAAAACCTTGATGATTCCCAGCATGAGAGGAGCCCTCACAGTCTTTTGGAGTGATTTTTTTCATTTAAAGGTCTTTGATTAGGGTGTGTGTGATACAATAATCTTCACCCAAGAGGCTTCTGGTGAACTCAGCATATAGCATACATGGGGGACCCGACCTTATTTTATGTGGGGACTTGCAGGTGTTGGGACTTTGTAGAGATTACTGGCTTCACTGGTTAGGAATTGGTCAAAATTATCTTATTTGAAGAACCTAACTGTGGGCCATTCCCTCCAGAGCGTGAATTCAGCCCGCAGGTCCCTGACCCTGTTTCACAGTACACTACTTTCACAGCAGCATTTCATCTGTTCTGCTGGAAAGCTTGTTCATAAAGGCTTAACAGAAACACTATCCAGAGCAGTTGGGTTTTATGGTACTACAGAGACTTTATGGAAGTATAGAGATTATACAGAAGTGTAATTTGGTGAATATGACAGATGGTATCCAATAAGCCGAGTGCTATCCCTTTGCAGGAATTTTATTTTGTATGTTTTTAGACTTCGTAATGTTCAAATGGCATATTACACCCATTCTTGTCCTTTTGAGTCAGCCTTGTTCTAAAAGATCCCATAACCCCCTTCTCTTAACATAGCAACATACCAGCTTTATTCACAGCAAGAATCTGAGTGATCTTGAAGATTAGTCTTCCATGGTACATGTTTTTTTCCTTCTAACTGGTTTGATCATCCTTTGTTTTTGAATTGCATTTGACAATATGGCAGAAGAAACTTGAGATGAAAATATCTCCTCTAATTTCCCATTGCCTCTGTTTTGGTCTTGTAAATGGATGTAATATTTTCTTATCTAATCCCTCATCTTTTTATAATGTGAACTGTTTGTTTCAGGATTTTTCCCTGACTATGAACATTCATTTTGCTTGTACAAAGGTCCCTGATTTCACATGGAAGCAACAGAAACAGGTGCAAGGGTGACGTTTTTAAACATGTATGAAACCTTAGTGGCAGTGTGTGTCTTTGCTTGTTTGACCAGGAACGTTTCTCACCGCAATGAGTGCTGGGTGCAGAGATGTGATAGATGTGATTTTGGACCTTTGTCCTGGAAAATGTTCCTTTATGAAGCAGGAAGGAACAAAAACATTGCCTCATTTTCATGCAGAAACAATAGAGCTTCTTTACTGTGTCAGACTTTTTCCTTAAAAAATAATTATAATCAGTGACTACACGCAACTTGCACATTCTAATTGAAAACATTTCTTCTCGGCTATTTTTTCTTGCAATGGCATACTGAAATTGTTCAAACAGTAAAAGTGAAGTACTTGCTGTGAAATGTGTTGTTATTTGAATTAAGGCTTTCCCGATTTTACTTACATCGAAATCAGTCCCTGTGGAATTGCAGTAAAATGTAGCAAGATGTTGATTTATAGAAGCTCCTGCCTTCATCTCAGAAGTTTATTGTGGAGTTTCATGTAATCCTGAAGCTTCATCCTTAAAACCTGATTGGTCTTTGGTTTCTTTCTAATGATTTTTAAGGAATATAGATCACAAAGAGCTTAGAATACTAAAATTCTTGCTTGTATTTTTGTCTTCATTATGATGTGCAGCAGTATATGAAAGTAATGCTTTGACAAAAAGGTTCATTTAAAGTATTTCCCTTTAGAAAATAGGAGATGTGGATATTTGCATCAAGTGCCATGTTTAAAAGGTGAAAATATGCTATTTAGATTTAATACTTACGTCTCTGTGAGCCTTGGTCCAGATTGCTAATATGAATCTTTAAGATATATAGCTATAGGCTTGACTTCTTAAGCCCAATATCCAGTAAGCTCTAATGAGTCATTTGCTCAAGTTACGTACGGATTGATGGGTCTTCCCTGAAGGAAATATATATAAGCTCTGATTTGTTAACTGAGTTTGGAGAAGACTATTACTGCAAACCTGAAGTGCTGTTTATGATATTATAGATAGTGTAAAATTGCCTTTTGTTTTAAATGGGGTCAAAGCCACAGCCAAGATGCCAGGTGGATATATGGTATTTGATCAAATGGGAGTAAAAGTCAACCTTGCTGGATCTTCAGGATGCTTCAGCATGCTCAGCAGATTGCTAATATGTATGCATTCTCTTCAATAATTCAAAGTTATATTTCTGTGTTAAGACTGACTGAGTTTCATGCTACTGCCGGGATTTTCTAGCATCACATCAAACACATCAGCAGAATTGTTCTAACAGCCTCGCTCTCTCTGAGATTATTTGCTGTAGCTGTCCTGCCATGTTACAACCGTGGTTTTTCCACTGTACTGGGCCTTTAGTCTCTGACCATCCCTGTTATTTGGACCACTGAGCAGCGAAACCGTGGTCACTTCTGAAACAGAGCAGGATAAGCTGGGTCCTCACCATGTGCACAAGTCTCGCAGAGGAAAGAACAATTGATTTCTGTTCTTTTCCAAAGACCAGGAAGGGCAGCAGCTGTGCTTCGGCTTTCGTGTTTTCCAAAGAAAGAACAGGATAGATTCTCTGCATTTCAGCTCTTGGACCCTGGAGCATCTCTCAGAGTGTGTGGACTGCCAGATGCTGTGGCACGATTGTCTGCTAAATGTTTCTGCAAGGTGTCACTGAAGTGTGAGAAAGGGTCGGTGCTGGTTACACATTTGCATCTCTGAGTCTGCTGCAGGTGTCTTTAAAGGCAGCAGGAGTGGGGCCAGATGGAACTACTACAGGAACAAAGCTTATTGTTTATTCATTTGTCTATCAATTTATTTATTTAGTTAATTATTAAAAACCTGATGTCCCTTAATGGCAAATCTTGGGAGTCACTCAGTCTCAGGAGAGTTCTTCCATTGGAAATCAGGGAGTGTGAAATATTGGCTGCTAATCAGCAACTCCAAAGTCCATCAGTCCTGTAGAAAATATTAACAAAGTACATGGTCTTGAATTAGAATGTTCTGCTATTCTAGCTGGAGGGCAATGAAGATAATTGAGGGGATGGAACACCTCTCCTGTGAAGACAGGCTGAGAGTTGGAGTTGTTCAGCCTGGAGAAGAAAAGGTTCTGAGGAGACCTTATTGTGGCCTTTCAGTACCTAAAGGGGACCTACAAGAAAGCTGGAGAGGGACTTTTTACAAGGGTGTGTAGTGATAGGACAAGGGGTAATGGCTCTAAACCAGAAGAGGGTTGATTTAGATCAGATAATAGGAAGAAATGCTTCACCATGAGAGTGGTGAAACACTGGAATAGGCTGCGCAGAGCAGCTGTGGATGCCCCATCCCTGAGAGTGTTCAAGGCCAGGATGGATGTGGCTTTGAGCAACATGGTTGCTCCCACGGCAGGCAGATCAGAACTAGATGATCTTTAAGGTCCCTTCCAACTCAAACCATCCTATAATTCTATGATTCTGTGAACATGTGGGCTAAATTGGATCCTCTTTTCATTTGGACTTGCATAACAATTATATAGGCATTAAGGCAGAACTGCAGCTTTTCACTGATACTGGCATTGAAAAACTGTTAAAAGAAACAGAGTTGGTGGTAATGAGATTACTTTTAAGGCCTTTTCTACACTGTGGAAGGTTCAAAAGAGTGGTGTGTCTGTCTGGTGGGAGTGAGAATTGTTGAAATAACTATATTCTGCTGAACCTTGTTATCACTGAAGAAAGCTGGAGTTCAGTTTTAGCTGTTGAATGTTATGACTTAAATAATGTAAGGCTTGTAGTTAATGCATATTTACACAAGGATTGTGGAAAATAACCCAGAACTTTATAAAATATGAAGCGAGAACCTCCACCCAAAAACTGTGGATGCAAGAAGTTCCTGGAAGTTCCAGACAAGCTTGTGAGGTGGTTTTCAAGGCATGCTGCTTTTGGTGTCAGCTTTGATCGCATGTGTTCAGAGGCTTCAAAAACAACATCTTGCAGTAGAAGGGCAGCATGGAGAGGTGTTTTAGCATTACAGCAGACACACTTTTTTGGATGGAGGTTTGTTTTTTTGGCAGTCCTTTGGTGTGTCTGATAGTTGCTTTGCATTCGTGGAATGCTGAGTCAAAGCAAATCACACCCTTCCTCTTACTGGCATTTGTTACGGTGTTACTTAAACTGCCATGTTTATCCTGGTAAGGTTGGGCATAAAGAGACCTGAGGGATCTGTGCTTGTTTGCCTGAACCTGAGTTTAGCTTGTGGTGGCTTTGCTGGGAGCCACAAGTGAGGTTTAGAACTCAACTGAGGACATCTCCCTGCTCCCTTGCTCTGTGCGGTGTGTTCTGCCAGGATACGGCGTGACGGGAAAGGAGAGGAAGTTCGAGTCATCTGGAGTGCTCGGACACCTTGTCTGTGGTGCAGAATTTAGAATTATAGCCAATCCAGACTAACACTGAAAGCCATTATATTCACATAAAGATAATTACTGAACTGGTGTTTTATGGGAATGTCTGAAATGTGTATATATAACTCATTTAACATATCTGGGGAAGTCAGCATAGTCTGATTTATAAAGCAGAAGATGAGAAGAGATCAGAGTCTTCTCCTTAGCTCTGCAAATGATTGGTGGAGTGGAGCGATGTTGGCTCTGTCCCTGCATTGCTGCCCCTGCAGTTCTTATGGTCTGTATTAGCATCGTTACATGGTTTTGTCTTTTTTCAAGCATGGTCTTTAATGAGGAAGATTTGTTCAGGACATTAAGCCTGAAACTTTATACTTAGGCATCTTTTACTCAATTGTTTGGCCAAAGGTATCTATTCAGGTAGGTTTAGTTTCTAGCAGTGAAGCTAATATGTATTGCAGTTGTAATGAGCGCTCTTGAAACAAAACTGGTATTGTTTACTGTGGAGGAATCTGTCTTCCTTTTATAACTTGTTTCTGTAATTTATTGAACGAAGAATGCTTGGTGTAAAGCAGAACATTTTGTGAGTGAGAGGGTTTTTTTCTTTCTTTTTCTTTGTGGACTATAGGTAATGCATTACCTCTGCAAGAGACACTGTCATTTCTTACCCAAGGTACTAGTACAGCATAGTTTCGTTCTGTGGGACATCAGCTTTTTGTAACATACAACCTGACCATAAATTGTAAAAGGCTGATGCTATCAATAATGCATAATTATAGGTCTTTGATAGTGCTGGCATTGGAAAGGTGGCCTTCTGCATGCCTGTATTAGCCATCCTATCCAACTCTACTATGATGTTAGTGTTTCCTAAAGAGTTTCTATTAATACATGGGAAACCACATTTTTAATGAAACTTCCATTGCAATGCAATTTGGTTTTATGTGGGTCAAAATCCAGATTAGTTTGTCCTAGATTTCTTCTTTTTTTAATTTTTGATTGTTAAGAGTGGTTATAAAAAAAGGGGCTAATCTTTTATAAAAATGTATTGTAAGAGAAAATGAATTCTGCTTGTAAGAGGCAAATTGTGTCGTATAGAACTATTTTCCTTGTAGATTACAGTTTAAAAGATTTAATTATCTATGCTCAATGTTTAACCATAATGTTCTTACAATAGAGACCTTTGTTCTCCAGAAGTGTAGTCAGTAGTTTGATAAAATACTTCACAAAAATAATTTTCTGATTCCAATGCCGTTAGTTTTTAACATCTAATTAATGCAAGTGATTTCATGTGCAGAAGCTAATCTCCCAACAAGCAACAATTAGCAGAATAAAATATGGCAATGCACAATACTGTTTGTCTTGCCAGTCTCTAAAGTTGAAGGGCATGACAATCAGTGTCACTTTTCAGATGTTCAGGAACAAATTCTGGTTTTCAGTGTGCAAAAGACTGGACAGGTAATTTTCCACATTTTAAAATTTCTGTAATTTCAAACATTGCTGAGTTGCTAAGCAGCTTCCTTACACTCCTCACTTTTTATATGCTTTATATGCAAGTTTTCAATCAAACCTCCTTGCTGTATACATTGACATCCTGCATTAGAAGACAGTGGAAAAGAAAGCAAAATATAGACTGTGGATTTTGCATTTCTTTGTAAAGTGGCTGAATATGTATTTTTATTGAAGTTTATGAGAAGCCGAGATTTTCATGGACTGCATTTAAATTTTCTTGAGTCAACTTTCGCAGATTAGAGTGGGCAAACTTCCATGGAACATAATGGTAGTTCCATATGGAACTATGCAGTGCAGTTCCATATAGAACTCCTGCAAAATTTTGCTCCAGTGATTGTTGTTAGGTGTTGTTTTGAGTGGCAGATTTGTTCCAATGACATACTCTTTGTCTTTGCAGTGTTCTGGATGATGAGGGGAGCAGCCTGCGTCAGCAGAAGCTTGACAGGCAGGTAAGATTTTGGTGGGGGACCTACTTGCTCTCTAAAGTCTAGATCTCGGAGTAACGAAATCACTGCCAAATATGTATGGTAATTAATGGAAAATTGCATCCTCTGATTAGGGAATGCAAAAGAAGTCTGACTTCCATTAAAATTTTCCTTAAGACTGTGGTCTGAGTGATTCTCATTTTCACTGCCTTGGACTTGTTTTAAGCTGACTTAGAATGTATTTGTTACCCCTTTGATGGACTGGAAAGGATAAGAGGTTCTGGCAGACATGCGAGCCAACCGAGGTTTACCATGAAGTTTTTACATATTTTCCTTTTCGTTCCACGGATTTAGCCCTTGTGGCCGTAAACTGGCGGCACTATGTGCTATGTTGCCTGTTTTGCTACTGTTTTCCTACATGACCTGTACAAGAAATGGATTCAGAATCTGTCCCGTGAAATCTCAGGGAATTTTGCCATCAAGTTTTAATGGGGTTTGAGGTTTCTTCTTTTCCTTTGATTTTTCTGTGGTCCCCTTTTCATGAAACATTGTCATGTCTCTAGTTAAAGCTGTGAGTTTAATTTTATGATTTTCTGTACATTTCTTTTGCCATTGTTTTATCAGCTTGCATGTCTACCAGCATCCTGTTTTCCAACTCAGATACTTTCTCTGTATGCCATAATCCCGCACTAGATTCTGATTGTTTTGAAGTCGTGTTGAGGCGTTCCACAGAACTTACGGAGCTGAAAGAGTCCAATATCCACTCTTGTCCTTCAGCTTTACTCCATCTCCTTTCTAAAAGAAAACAAATCACTGTACAGGACTAGGGAAATGGTAAGGTAACAGATAAGTAAAATTAACAGTTCAGTTCTCCAAGGCTGTGGAAGAGGACTCAAAGAGAGAGCTGCCTATGGTGCCATGCAATGCTAAAGGTTTTGTTTTTCAGCAGGTCTAGCTGAAAAATTCAAGTGTTTAATTAAAGTTCATCTTGTGTAGTTGTTAAATTAGGCTCATGTCCAGCATTATAACTTGATTCTAGTTTACAGATTACCTGCTTTTAATTTACAGAAACTTAAATTGGCATCCGTGCCTCTTGCCTCTGCATACCCTCCCATTGCTTCACAGCCTGTTCTCTCACACTGTTGTTTTCCCAGGAGTTATTTCCAAGCAAGCTCTGACAGCTGGTAGACAGCTCAGAAAGATCTATTTTAATTATTTGCTGTTTTCGGCAGAAGGTGTTTTAGCAGTGGGTTGGTTGTGCTTTTTTGGAAAGATTTCCTATAACCCAATATTCCAATATCCCACATGCCAACTGCTGCCACTGGAAAACTGGAGGTGTGAAGATATCCATTGTTTTTCATCATAGATTGCTACTGTTTGGAGTCCAGTAACAGATGCTTTTCTTTGTCTTTTCCTCAGCGAGCATTGCTGGAACAGAAGCAGAAAAAAAAGCGCCAGGAGCCATTAATGGTTCAGTCCAATGTGGACAGTCGCACAAGAACACGCAGAACGAAACATTCAGAAGAACAGGCGCCATTGGTTGAGTCGTATCTTAACAGCAACAGCAGCACCATATATCATGGTATATGAATATGATCTATTGCATGTTATAGTATGATGGTCTCTATGTTAAATTATGCTAATGAGAACAAAGGTGGTTGTTTTGGATTTTTTAGTAAATAATTGATATTGTTCACTTGTGTTTGGGGATAAAAACATCAGAACATGCAATGCTAGCCTAGCATGAGGGAGAAAGGTAACTGGCTGCCAGCTCAGTGCTGTGGGGAAGCCAGAGTGGCTTGTTCCTTCTGCTGTGAATAGTTAAGGTCTTCAGCCTTGGTTCCTACTGAAGTAAAGCTTATACTGTTCCAATCTGTTAGTCTGCACATAATTTTGCTTAAGCCTGACGGTCTTAATAATAAATTTGAAATCTGTTAACTAATTTCAGCTAAGTTTGAGTATAATATCTTCAAAGATACGGTTTTTCTGCAGGATTCATTTAAATCGGTGATTAGTTACAGAAGAACATTTCAAGCTTGTACGATGTGGCCTGCACTTTCTTATTAAAGATGACAGAATCCGGAAGGGACAGAGGCACTTCAGATACCACAGCCATAGGGAAAAAATTACAATACCATTTCTGTATGGTTAGACTTCAAATAATTTAATCATCGGAAATAAATGCTAAGGAAAACAGCCATTACTTAGTTCTGTGGTCTTATGGTCCGTGCTTGTTGGCCCCCTAATGAGGGTAGGTGTATACTTTTCCTCAGGATTTCCAAGAGGGAAGCTTGGGTAACCCTTGTTCAATATGGTCTCTTGTAGGTCTCGTTCCAGGCTGCTAACACCTCCAAGAGTTTTAGAGAACAGAGATTTTTACATTTTCTTGTCACACAGATCGTTAAGTCAAATTTGATTTATAAGGGATTCATAAGCCTCAATAGCAAAAGGCTTAATTCCCTGAGTATTGATGGATATGTGCTACACAGAATTATCACAAGGAGGAAAAGGGAGTGGAGGACATGACCTGAAATCTACTGGCACTAGAATGCAGTTGGCTGTTTTCAGGTTGGAAATGCTACTCAGTGGCTGAGTACTTAACATTTAATGTCTAAAACCCAAAACCTAAGATGCCTTTGTGAATCTACCTCTGGAAAAAACAAAACCCTAAACCAACCAGTGTCCTACTCTTAAACAAACAGACAAAATCTTATTCATCATTCAGTTCTCTGTGAAGTATGATGCACACGCGATACTTTTTGTCTGCCCTATAATTTCACTAATTGGTGGTCACATCTGTCTACAAGGTGATGGCAGATATTTACTGGACTAACTAATCATGCTGCAAGAAATGCAGGTTTCAGAGTCTCTGCCCCCAGTTTGCAACTGGTGGAATTTTTTTGTGTGGTTACAGCTACTGAATTTATTTTTAGAAACTGGAAATTGCATTGATTAAATGCTAAGGCTTCATTAATGACAGACCTTTTTTATCTTGCTTCTGCAAGCAGATAGGCTACCTTAAGTGATTTCTGATGGAGAATTGTTTTTTCTATTGGTATTCTTTTAATTGTGATTTTCTAATAAATATTAAAAGCATTAGTAATATCTCTCCTTCTTTACTGTCATTTTCTCAGGGTCTGGATAGAAAATTTTAAAGATGAAACTAGATTGCTTTCCAGTCTGACTGAAGAATTTGATTCAGCATAATTTTTAAAAGAAAAATTAATCAGAAAAAACCATTTTTCTTTCTTTTTGCTTTCACTCAGTAGCTTATCAAAGGTGCAGAACTTATCTAAGAAAGAGTATCTTATGGTAGAGAGGTGCCATTACATACTAAACCTTCTATATTGTCAGTTGAACAAGATTTTAATTTCCACAGATCAGAGAAACAGACATTATTGTCCCATAAATGGTAGCAAATTTCATATCTGCACTAACTGAGCTAAATTTTGCAACAGTTTGGACCAGAGTGGACTTTCTGCCTTAAGATTAACTGTGCTCTTAAGGTAAAAGTGACCCTTCCTGTAAGGCTATACCACACTGTTTACTGGAATACTTACTACTTTGTTCTCCTTAGATCAGTTTGTTCTAAATTTGCCTCTCAAACCCTCTCAAGATTTCATTAGGTTGCAGAAAAGCAAATAAATATGGTAATGTTTCTCATATTGAACCCAGAGTTTGTTAATCCCTGGGGACAGCTGTCCTTGTAATAAACTGTGCAGTTAGCAAAGCCAAATGAGGACAATTTAATTACCTAGTAAAGTGTTTTATTGCCTTGTAAAATTCTTTGTTAGGAACGTTGCTTTTGAAAATCTTGTAAGAACTCCAGAAGTGTCTTTTTTTTTGGTGTGGTCTTCTCTGGGAATGTGCGTGGTGTCTTTGGTTACCCTGTTTTCATGGTCTGTAGCTGGGTTTTGATGGCCATTTTTAACAGTGGTATTCAGCTTCAGGGTTGGCACTTTTTTTTCCCCTTCAGTGCAAACATTTGTATGTGGGAGTGTTGGATGCATGAGACATCTGGGCTGTTTCTAAAGAACTGTTCTGCTCTTTTCCGTTCACTTGTTTCTGTTACGGGCATGCTGATTTTAAGCTAAGAATGACTCTTTGATGGGAGTTGATGGTCTGCTGAATGAACTACATTGCTTGGAGGAGCATGGTTGTGAAATCAATTCCTGTACTGCAAAGGCTACAGAAAGAACACTTCTTTATACCTATCATCCTCCTCTACTCTCTTTCTTTTTTCCCTTGTGCTAATTCTGTGTAGCACAAAAGTACTTGTTGATTTCAACAAATAATTGGACGCCTGTGTGGAGATATCTCTGTGGTACTTTGAGCAAAGTAGGTCAGAGATAACATCTCAGCAGTTCTGAGACGTGAGGCTTTCTAAAATGGCAAATTTTCTTTCATATACTGCCATAGCTTATTCTGATGCAGTTATCTGTGCTGCAATGGTTCCCTGATGGGCAACTCTACTCTAGAATAAAAACTCATTTCATTCCAGAATAATTATCAGAGTGTGGAGTGAAAAGTCAAAGTCACTTTTATTCTGGAATAGAATGTCGGCCTGGTGAGCTATTTGTAGGTAGATATAGTGGAACAGCATATTTCACTAGTTAAGCCGATCATAAGTTTTTCCACGTAAAGGAGCCCTTGGCTGCTCTGGGACCTCTGCAGGGTGATTGCTGCTCATTATCTGGCTGCACGGGTGTTTTGCTTCATCTAGCTTGGAGCCAAAGGGAAGCGCAAGATGAGGTAGGATAGAGGGATATTAACTAAGGGCTGTGACTGGGCTCAGCTGGGGCCGCTCACAGAGGGGATAATACAGATGTGGCTTTCCTGCTGTTGTGTTGCTCAGGTTTGAAGATGCTGGGACCAGTTTAATTCAGCATGAAACTGAGCAGGTACAGGGCTCTTCTGAGTTTCTTTTAGTTAGTTTAATTAACAACAAAATGGCTCTGCTGAAAGCCTGTCCCCACAGAGTAAGAAGTATTGCCAGGATCACCACACTTTTTCCTGGGTACCTTCAAAGCAGTGAGGTGACATGTTGGTAGGATGAAGTGGTATCTCTGTTCCCTGCAAGTGTCACTAGTAATTCCCTGGATGCTGTGAGACTTTCAAGGAGATGGGTGCCCTTCCACCGAGGAAGAGGCTCTGCAGAATTCAGCACGCCCAGGTCTCCAGACAGACCATTTCTTAGTTCCTGCCCATGTGTCACCTGTAGGTAAAAGTTTTCAGATCCTGTAGCTTTTAATTGACATGTGTGCAGTATATCTTTTAAAAACCTTTTGGTTGTTGGCATAATGCATAATTAATTAATAACAACAAAAGTATTTGAGTTACCTGTGGGAACTGACGTGAATTAGATTGAACAGGCCAACCTGAGATAAAATGAATCCTTGGCACTCTGGTCCATGAGGGGTTAGTCTGAGCTCAAGTATTAGCCAGCAGTAACGCAGTACTTGCCTGTCAGCATCTGTACATAAGGTAGGACCAAGCATGCAGGAAATTGCTGTTGTTACTTGGAGAGGATTATAGAGATATATTTTATGGGAACAGAACCTCTTGTTTTATAATCTGTGCATCTAGAAACATGGGCACAGTAGTAGAAATCGTTTCATGGCAGCATTTCTCGATAAGTCCAGGACAAAGTTGAGTATATGGAGGTAATAGAAAGTATTCATGTAAAATGATGAATGCAAAGTCCCTTTTATTTTCTTTTTTCATTTTTTTCCCCACTGAAATTGAGGTATTAATATAGTTTTGGGATTGTAGGTTGGACCATAAATTATCTGCTTGCTATTTCAAGCAATAGCTATCCTTCCATTAACTTCCATGATTTTTGGCTCCAGTTGTTAATATTATAAATGCCTCTTTCTCTTGCAGTACCAAATACAACTTCATCACTATTTCCTCATTATAAATAGCAAAATAAGAACCATTAACAACATTTTGTATTGCTATTAACTTTACATGGTATATAAAAGACAGCGAAGTAATTTATTCACTGGGATAAATTAAATCCTTCTGTGTAGCAGAGATCACTTACAAATGGCTTTGTCTTTCTTGTGTTCTTATTTATTTTTGATTCAGCATCCTTCATAAAGACATATTGCTACCTGTTTGTTTAAAGTTTTTATTAAATTTTGCTTGCCATTTTGTAATGCCTCACAGTCACATCTGCTGCTCTGTTTTCATGTATCTCTACACCACTTGTTTTGTGAAGTTTTTTGAAAACCTGAACAAACATTTTAGCCTGATATGACATTGCAAAATTCTGCTATGAGTACGGTTCTTTTCAGTCTGGCTCGCAAACACAAGCTGAGCGTTCCTGGAGCCAAGTAGCATGCAGAGATACACTAGTTACTGCAACAATTTAATTACATTATTTAATTACATTTAATGCAAATGATGAAAGCCCATTTTTACGGAGAAGAGTAATTTTACTTCTGTGAAAATGTTGAATTTCCATTGGGGACCAATTTTTCTTTTCACAGCACTGAGGAAGGAAGTGATTTTGAATGAGTGCCAGATATGCTTTCATTAATATTACCATACTTAGTTGCAGCTGTGGCTTTATTTTTTTTTTAAGACTTGAAATTAAAAATGTTTTCAATTAGATGCTCTCAGAGCAATTTACATGGCAACTTCCAATTTAGAGATTTAGACTAACCATGTGTAAAAAGACAAAATTACTTTCTTACTTTCCTTTGACATTTGGCAGCTCATCTAGATGTAATGGCCATGTGGTGTGTTGAACAAACTTCTGATGACAAGTCATAGCTCTGGGTTGTTAAATTTGATGTGTCATTCTGCTCCTGTGCCATGAATGATGAGAGAGAATTTTCTGATGACTGTCGAGCTGTCAGCTTTATAAGACGACATCAGTTAACCATTAATTTAAAAAAACATACATTTGCATGTTCATCAGAAGAGAGTCTTGTCATCCCTGCTTTCCAGTGACCTTGAAATGACAAGGTATTAGTTTATTTTTTGAAGACAGCAAGGAATGTTCTGTGCTCAAGACTACTAATACTGAGAGATCAGGCAGCACTCCAAGTATCACGTGGGCAAAATACTTAACTTCCAATAAGCATATATTCTGACATCTCCCTTTCAGACGCAGTCTCTTTGCCTTCATCCTTTAAAGCATCTTCTTGATTTATCAGCAGTCCTTGCTGCACCAGAACATTTCCAAAATAAACAAACTAACCTGGCAGCAAGGATCAGAGAGCAGTGGGTAGCAAGTGGTTTAGAGGTGGTTTTGTTCTTGGTGCTGGAAGGTTTGAGAAGGCGGTTTAGAGGCAATTGCTCACAATTGCTTGAAAAACACCTTTCTCCTTGCTTTCAGGTTCCACTTAAAGTATATTTACTTTCAGTTACCACTTCACAACTAGCCATTATCTTCTGTGCTCTGACAATCGCGGTGTCAGGGAGCAGCAGGGGCCAGGAGGTGAGGGTGACCCCAGCAGATGTGGCACCATCTCACCAGCTCCAGGCATGGTGGGCAGAGCTGGCCACTGCTGTTGGGATCCTCAGCGGTCCCAGACATGGCAAAGGATGGAGCGAGGCCAGGAGACAAGGCTGTGATGCACAGAGGAGGGGTCCATGGAGCGGATGAGCTGCCCAGGCGTGGTGACGGGGTCATCTCAGGAGGCACAGCACCCACAGCATCGGAGGGAGTGGGTAGAAGCCCCCAGGGAGGCTCGTCAGGGCAATTAAAGCCCACTCGTGCCCTCAGAGCCCCGATACACAAAATAATTATGTCATTTCTTACTGTCCTTAATCTTCCTGGCAGAGGTTTTTCATGGATATTTTTAGCTTTCCTTATTAATTGTCTGCTTTCCCAAAGAGTATAATTGATTGCTATTAACTCTCCATTTCACATGCTTCCTTTTCTTTCCCCCTCCCCAGGGGCAGACAGCAGATATCTGGGGGTTAAGAAGAATCTTTTGTTTAATTCCTTCTTTTGTTATTTCTGAGGAAATCTCCTTATAGCAATGAGCTTTTGATAATGTCCTTAAGCAGCACCATGTACACTTGTTCCTTTTTTTCTCAGCCTCTTCACATTCAGTTTCACTTACGAGTCTTCACCTTTGTAAAATCAGCACAATCAACACACCAATGTTAGATGTGTAACCTGCAAGGAGCCACAGGGAATTTATGGGCAATTTAGTTTTTTGGGAATCTGGAATCTGACTGTAAGTTATTAGTTCCAGGAGTACTGCCTTTGATTATAAGCATTTTGAAGCAGAAATCAAATCCTTGTATGTGATCAAATAGTACCTGACATACCACAGTCCTTCCCATAATTCAGGCCCTTGTATTTAATTAATTTTATTGTCTATATAAAACTAATAAAAATATTTCATCGTATTGGAAAATAGACTGGCTTTGCCCATCTTCTGACTGTCTATGACAGAATCCTATGCCTTCTAAGTGGCTGTAGAAATGCTAGACCAGTTCAGAATCTAAGTTAATCAAATAAAGTAATAATGAACAACAGCACAAATAAGCAGCAGGATGCACTAAGGCTAGAACTTTACAAAGTAAAATAGGAAGCTATTTTTGTGGCGAAACACAAGGGCATCACAGGCAACAGTAAGGACAACCAATTTGCATTGGTTTGTTAAGGAACACCCCGACTGAACTGTAGTTTGTCTTTGTTTGCGTGATACTCATTCGGGATTTCACTTTTACTGCTGAGAGAATGTTGGTAAATGGAATTAATATTTGCCTTATACAGCTGAGTTAATGATTTGCATCACATACCACATTGTCTGGTTCAGTCTCTTTCTACTTAAGGTGTTTTCCAGACAAACTGCACAAATTCTTAATGTATCCATTAAAAAAATCTTTTTGTGTGATTTTTTTTCACTCACTTCATTCTTAAAATGTACTGATCAAAACCACTTGTTTTAGCACATGGGCTTTTTATGTGGCAGGGATTGCTAAGTTATGATTCATAGATTTGTTTGTTTGTTTCTTCCTCTAAGACCACAAGTGTGCAAGCACTCTTATAAATACAAATGGTTATGCAAATAGAAAAAAAATCTGCATTTTCATTGCGTGCTACTTTGAAACTAATTTTCTGTGCGAACATCTGATCATGAAGGCCAAATGGAAAAACACGCTTTGCACATTCGTTCACTGAAATATGTGTGGATAACTGTCTTTCAGTATTTTTTTCCGGTTCTGTGTTGTCTGCATCACAGAGGCAAATTACTTACTTACAAATTATCCTTTTGTTTGATTGTGCGTTGTAGCTTCATCCCCGTAACGTGCAGCGGTGTCCAGCGCAGGACAGGTTCATAGGAGAGGATTCTCTTCCCTACTTCCAGCACTTGGCCCATGGCCATGCAAGGCAAAGCCAGGACACTGCCCCTCTCTGCTTTGGCGCAGGTCCTTCTGCACTCACCTTGTGATACCTTTTCAGCTCAGATCCTGAATTATTATCACAATCTGTGCTCCTTTCTGTCTCCCCAAAAGTATTTTTTTACAATACTGTATTGAGGTTAGTAGTCAGTACTTGATTTAATGAACAGGGATGAATAACACTAAAATTAAAGTCATGTCACTGTTTTATTTAAAAGCTTGTCATTTTTCTCAAAACTCTTTCTTACAACTTATGAATGCAAATGAGCGTGAGACCCAGATCTGAGAGTCCAGTGTTATTTGCTGTTTGGAATTCTGTCTTACCACAACACATGCTCCTCCATTTTTGTCTTGTCTATTTGAATTATAGTACAAAAAATTCTAATAGAAAAGGAAAATCTGTGTTTGTTTGTTGTTTTTTTTTTAAGTGACAATTTTAATAATCAGGAGTGGGGCACATGGAATATTGGGCTAGATTTTTCAAGTGTAGTCTCCTATTGGTTAAGATAACTACCAATAGCGATTTTAAAAGTTGCCTAAATTTGTTCTTGTGTTTCTTTTAATGTATTTTTGAGTGACAGTCTTTGAAACTCCATCACTGTATATTTAAGGTGCTTGTTATATTTGTCCTGTGGTACCACTGTCATTGCTTTGAACTTTTTAATGTCCAACTAAGGACATAATCATATCGTAATATCAGTGAACGTTATCTAGGGAGTCCAGTTTATCTCATTTTCCATATTCAGGCTTTCCTGCAGAGAACCGTAAATTATTTTATGGGGCTATCCAGAGTCTGCAGATAAACCAGGTTAGTTTGCCTCAAGGTTCTCATCCTACTGAGAAGGGAAGTTCTTGTCAGACTGTTACTCAGTGATCCGAAGATGTAGCAGAGGGGAGAGGGGAGGACTTCTGATTCCCTGATGACATGTTTGAGGATAGCTGTTGCCTCCACAAAGTGCTCAATTACCCCTTCATCTGCACAAAGACAGACTGGGGGAGGTGCTGGTTCGAGAAGTTCAAAGCTCCATGTGCTGATGACCAGATTCCGAGTCAGTACAGACGGTGTTAGAAATGGTTGTTCTTACAGCTTCCCAGGGCAGGAGAAAGCACTGGAAAGAGAACACTTTTTTTTAAACTTTGCTCCACATCTAAATTTGTACCACTTTCTACAACTACCTGAAAGGAGGTTGTAGCATGGAGGGTGTTGGTCTCTTCTCCCAAGTAGCAAGTGATAGGACAGGAGGAAATGGCCTCAGGTTGCACCAGGGGAGGTTTAGATTGGATATTAGGAAGAAATTCTTAATGGAAAGTGTTGTCAGGCATTGGAACAGGCTGCCCAGGGAAGTGGTGGAGTCACCATGCCTAGAGGTGTTTAAAAGGCATTTAGATGAGGATCTTAGGGACATGGTTTAGTGGCAGAGTTAAGTTATGGTTGGACTCAATGATCTTACGGGTCTCTTCAAACCAAAATGATTTTATGATAAATCTGTTGGACCCACTGAGCAAGGCAGGTCCACAGATGTCTCTGTGGGTTGGCAGGCTTCAGCAGACAGCCCATGGACCAAAGTCTGGAGGGGCCCAGTGGACAGAACTGCTGTGCTGCGTGAACTTCACGCCCTCCACACGTCAGCAGGCAGCACCTACACGAGGGTGTCTGGGGAGGTTAGTGCCTACGGGCAGGAGAAGACCCATCCTTGTCCTGTGCAAGCATATAGCCAAGACTCTGGCACTCAGGGCTGTCCTGAACTGAATTCGTACAGTCAGTAGCACAACTACGTAATGTCTTTGGTAACCGCAGTCACAAGGGAAAACATTACTGAGCGGATGAGCCTTCGCTGAGGTCTGCTATTTGCTGAATTGTTAATAGCTAAGAATAAGATGGTGGGGTTTTGTGGTGGAGATGGTATTTTGGGATTTGATTTGTATTTATTTTAGAGGTAGTGCTTTAAATGTAATGTTAAAGCTCATAAAAGCGTCCTTTAGAAACAGGAAATGTTGTGCCAATTCCTTGCATGAACCCAGCTGCAGTATCTGCACATTTATGGTTTAAATCTTGTTTTTCAGCCTCCGTCACTAACATCGGAAAGTCCTGTTTACCACAAAGAGCAGTGATGGTCTATGCTCAAAAAGGCTACTGGACTGAAATATTGTTCTCTGCCTTACAGAGTAAAGCCATGGAAATATTTCTTTCTCTGTCCTTTGGAGATCCATCACTGTACTTATAATCAGATAGCTCTTCCTGAAAGTGATTAAACAAAAGTAATTCAAAAAGCTTCAGGTTTTTACTTGTTACATCAAAGGATGGCTGACAAGGTAGTGAAGATAGGTCTTTAACTTTTAAGATTAACAATGTCAGAACATTTCATCATTTGCTGGTTAATCATTGCTTTGGACCAAGTAAATGTTGCTTCATCTGATTCAATTAATATGGCCATATTTAAAAGGATTTAGAGAACTGTCTGGTCATTTAATATAGGTAATTTGTAAAGTACTGAATTTAATTATAACAGGGATTATCATATTTAAAACAGTTAAAAGACGACACTCCAGTATTTAAAGAGAAACTGAGCTACAAATATAGGACAGATTGCTGGCTTGGCAAATTACACATACTTAAAGACTGTGGGGCAAAGACTTTTTGGTTCCTTGCTTAGTGCGAGGCTGCTAAGCCCGTGGAAATAGGAACCAGTGTACTGCCTTTCATGTGCCACTTTCCCTGGTGTCCTATGCATTCACTCCTTATTCATTTCCAGTGCTCCTTTACACTCAGCAAAAGGACTGCAATCTTGTGATTAGTGTATGATAAAAGACAGGAATGAGGACCTGGGTAGTGACAAGCTGTTTCTTTGGGCTTTTAGTCACTCCTCTAATAATTTAATGTGTGTTCTCTATGGAACTTGAACTCTTCCTTTGCATAATGAGAAAAAGAGCGTGTGTTTACTGAGTGCCTGAGATGCTCATTGTGTTGTGAATGTAAAGCTATTCATACCAGACTGCCGTGCTGGGGAGAGCAGCCTTGGGTTTATAAGCTCCAGTATACACAGATATCACTAAATCCATTTAATCTTCCTCCTCTGAGAATCTCTTCGGTGTTTCTGTTGCTATTCATGCGCATGAAGGATTTGATAAACAGGAAAGTTGCCTCATGGACCAGAAGCCCAGGGAGAATTTCCCTCTTCAAAGAAAAGATACTGGCAGTCCACGTCATTGAGAATCATTTGGTCTTTTGGGGGTTTATGAAGTTTGTTGGGTTATTTTGAAAGTAATTTTATGGGCAACCAGTTCTTTCCGGTAAGGTTTCTTAATGGATTATCCTTTTAAAGAAAGTATCTTAGTTATGGGAAAAAGAAGGGGGTGGTGGGAGGCCCCAGGTGCCAGGGTGATACCCCTCTGAGATGAGCAGGTAGGTGGGCACGAAGAGATCTGTGGCAATCAATGATGACCAGCAGCTGGCACTGAATTATCTTAGCGCCCTCTTACAGGTTCTGTTGTTTGAGATGTGAAGTTCGATGATTCCTTGATGTATTTCACAAAGGTAGTTGCTTTTATGCAACTCAATGTTATTTCACTTCAAGGCTTGGCCTGGCCAGGAGAAAGAATTATTGTGTGTGTTGCTTTCACAGATTGAAATATTGACCTTAAAGTGTGTCATGCTTTTAGAAAACAATAAAGCTGCTTTTTGCTTTGAAAACAGCTAGCACTGCATGAATTATGCTGATGTTCACAGTTTATGCCATGCATATTGTGTTGGGACTTCTAAAGAATTAATTTGTGTACATTACAAAGTGGGTGGAGATTTTAATTTAAGCTTGGGTATAGTTTCACCATAAAATGCATGGCCGTTCTACTCATCATACTGTGATACAGACAATTGTGCAATATATGTTTTGAAAATAACCTTCTGATGATTCCTTGTTTACTGTGTTAGGATGTAGCTTTAAGCATAGGCACTACAAAGTCTAAATAAAACTTTTTTGCCTTCATTCTGCCACTGTTAAAGATCAGTCTGGCAGAGGTTTGCTGTGAGGAAAAGCGCTTCCTACAATAGCTTAGCAACATATTAATTTTCTGATGTTACTTTGAAAGTTAGGAGCTGATATATTATTGGAAGGAAGGAAAAAAGTTAGAAAATACATCTCAGCTAACCTAACACTTTGAAGCTTTAATGTAGCCTTGCAAATTCTGTTTTATTTGCCTCTCCTCTCTGCATGAATTGTCTGAAATACCAAACTCTGCTATGTCTGCTTACTCTTTTGTGCTTTCACAGGGTTCTCAATTCATTCTCTCTTGTCTCTCTCCCTTTGTTTCCCTCTTCTCTCTCTCTGTCTTTTTGGTGGGGTACCCCGAACCTCTCGAGCAGTGCAGGAGCCTGAACAGGAAGATGTAAAGGTGGTAGTGGATGCCCAAGCTCCGAAACCAACTAAAAAAGCCAAGGGAGCAGCTGCGAGCTGTCAGACTGGCAGCACCAGAAAGGAGAAAAAAGGGAAACACAAAGGTTAGCTGCATGCGGCTGAACGTCAGATGTTGAATTGACTGCAAAATACTTCTTGTTATTTTGTTGTTTGTTTGGTTGGTCTTTTTTTAATTTGAATTTCTGAAAATTGCCTAAAAGTCATTTCTTATGAGATTAGAAAATGTGAGTGACCTGGTGTTGTCTTGGCATATGCAACCTGGGGGAGTGAAGAAGGGCTAAAATTTGTAAGCTGAGTCTTTTCAAAGGAGAGTATTTGTTCCAGTAAATGGGTATTTTGAAAATCAGTTCAACAAAACCAAGGTAACATCCTCAAAGGGGTTCTTCAAGTTGTTACTTCAGGGTTACTCTGTCCTGCCTGGTTGACACATGGGAGCTGTTTGTATGAAAAATTTTCTGCAGTGACTTTGGATAAGATTAGGTAGACAAAAAAATACACCGTTGATAATGACAAAAGGGTAGGGAGAAATGACATTACCATTATCAGATTTACTGTTTGAGCTACATAGACCAGATGGAAGAAGTAACATGAGCTACTTTAGAGGTATTCAAATTATATATATGTATGCACACTCACAAAAAGAGAGAGGTTTTTGTACCACATAGAGTTTCTTTTTATTTGATGGTGAATGACTAATGACATTAATACCTTTCCAATAATTTTCAAATCTATTTAAAGAGAATGAAGAAAATGCAAGTGGTAGTAGAACCCTGTAGTGGAACTTGTATTGATTTTTCAGTTACTTTTAAGAGTAAATGTGTTTCTTAATAAAAGATTTTATAATAATATTGAATGGATCTGCTAATAACTTCAGATCTAATGAAAATGGATGATGGTTATATGGTTTTATACCATTTTATGGCATTCATTGGTAATTAGACCAAATCTTGGAAGTTTTAGGTTATGCTTTTAGCTTTGCAATTGCTTCAGATTTTGTCTCCGCTCTGCTCTGACTGTAACCTTCTTATGTCCTGTAAAGGAGCAGGATGGATGCTGAGGGGTGGATGTACTTTACATGCTAAAATAGCATTTTAAAGGTTTCTGTTAGTATTTAGCTATAGTGAGCATTATGTTTCTAAGAATAGCCAAGCTCTCTGTGATTTAAGAAAAAAATGAATCTTCAGACCAGATCCTATGAATAATAAGCTAATTCAGAGCAAAAATCATTGAATTATACATGAATAGCTCTTGAAGCTGTAGGGTAATGATCATACTCTGGTCTTAGATGTGTAATGCTTTTTTTAAGTGGCTCGAAGAATGATGAAACGATGATCAGAACAATGTGCTAAAGACAGAAGCAAGGGAAATATTAGGTTTAATGAGGTTACGCTGACATAAAGCAAGAAAAGGAATATGGCTAATTGCTCATACAGAGCTGATTGAGCCTCTCAAATTAGGGGTCAGTGCATTTTGTAACTCTGTGATGGGTAGTACGGTGTTCAGCAATTTTTTCTACATCTGTGATTATTATTGGTATTCTTAATGGCAGTATCCAGCATAGACTGTGCCCATTTTCAAAAAGAAATGTCATTTTTGTGGGACGGAGCCTGCAAATGCAGCAAACTGATGACATTTGGTAGTAGCTTAGTTCATTAAACTGGTATTTCTGAAAGCCTTGGTCTCACAGTTTATTGTTTGCCATAACACTCAGTAAGAGAAAAACACCCAAAATGTTGTCTTTGCAGTGAGGATAGTGGATCAAATTCTGGTTTGATGTTTGGTGCTAGTAAGGGGTGACTAAGGGTGCTGGTAAACCTAGTGTACAGGATCACAGCATGGTTCAATGGAAAAATAATGCAAATAAGTGAAAATGCAGCAAAAACCTATGAAAAGTATGTGCCCTGCATAGTATTACAAATACAAAACTAGAGCATGTTCAGATCTCAAATACTTTGGTGATTCTTTAAAAACTGAGATTCCCGAAAGTATTACAGGTACATAGTGGCGTGAGTTTTTCATTCAATTGGGTTTTTTCTCTGATGTAGGTTTGTGAAGAAATTAGTAAATATGTCAAAGTGCTTTTTTGGGTTGTGTGCAATGAATGGGGCAAAAACAAATCAGGAAGATAAAATGGAACCTTTAAAAGAAAAAACAGAAAACCATGAAAAGCTGTGAGTTAATTCGAAGTGAAGTCTGATATGAAAATTCAGGAATCATTCTGTGAAAAGCTGATGTTGGGGGTTTGTGTTTGGTTTTGGTTTGGTTTGTTTTTTCCCTTAGCACTCTTGTACTCATAGCATGTAAATACACTCTAGGAAAACCCTGCTCTGAACTGCACTGGTTCACACACTGTCATGGGCAATATAGATAAATATTTTTGCAACTGAAATCGGGAATCTGGATGTGCTTGAAACGTTCAAATAAACGATAACTTCCCGGTATTTTTTCATTTATGTTGTACACTTAACATATATAGGATGTTGAGTATTCCCTGCTGTCTTTATGCCAGTCAGAAAGCAGCCGAGCTGCTTTGACACCCAGCACCCTTTCTGCCAGGATGGCTACTGCACGTTTTGATTTGCTTTGCTCCTTCTTTTCTCTCTTTCACGCCTGTCTGTCTGTTTTGATTTGTGCATCCTGTCCCATTTTCAGATGTAACAAGCAACTACATTAATGCTGGCTGGCTAAGAAAGCAGCACCATTTGCTGGATAAGAAGCATCTTTTCTCATGGTAACGCTTCCTTCCTGACGGAGGGAGGGAAGTTCATGTAGAGTTGATTTATCTCGGCTTCCCTGTGCATTAAAGAGCAAGGGTAGGAGGAACAATGAGTGAGTTTCCACCAAGAAAAGTCCTGTTATTTCCAGATCTGACAGCCTTTTCAGGCTATGCTTTGGCAGCACATGAACCTGATTGTGAAGAAGTCATTTTGGCCTCCTCAGGATAGAGATTTATGAAAGTACGCTTCCTGCTGCGCTTTTCTACATTTCATCAAGGTGAATTTAGAGCTTGGTGCTCAAGCATTTGCTTTTAGTTACCTGATCTGGTGTTAGCAATAATCTTTCTTTTGACGGCAATTTGGACTAAATAACCTGGAGAGGTCCTTTCCTAAAAAAAATTCTATTTGCCCCCTTTCCCTATAAACAAATCCCTTTGTGATTTTTCAGTTGCTTGAGCCCGTATCAGCGGATGGCAGCCTGCATGAGAACAGGCATACGCTGGGAAAAAGTGTTCACAGCTACAATATAGTTAAGGTTATTTAGTGACAAAAAATAGACATAAGAAATGCTTTCCACCTTTTTAAACATTCTGATTTTTCAGTAAAGTCCTTTCGAGGAGAGTTTCACCCAACAGTGAGATACATATATACACACACATATAATTAAAGCAATGGAGTTTTAGATTTCCAGAAAATGATAGAACCATTGCAGTGAAGAGACCTTCAAGATCATCGAATCCAACCATAACCTAACCTAACCTAACTCTAGCACTAAACCATGTCCCTAAGAACCTCATCTAAACACATTTTAAACAGCTCCAGGGATGGTGACTCCACCACTTCCCTGGGCAGTCTGTTCCACTGCTTCACAACCCTTTCCATGAAGAATTTCTTCTTAATAGCCAATCTAATGGAATATCACGATATTTCATTCTAGCAATTTTATTAGAGCTTCCTAAGCGCTTGTTCTGAGAAAGAACCTTTTTCACTTATTGATTTGTGCAATGCTGCTTTCTTGTACCACTGTTCTGGAAGTAAATGTTATTATCCTCAGTCGTCACACTACTTGATAAATGCAGATTTCAAAAATATAATCAACTGTTGGTTTGTCTTTTTAAATTAAAATGTAGATCACTTCAGACAATAAAAGCAGAAGCGGGGTTTGCTTTAAGCCAAGTTCTTCAAAGGAACACTGTCAGCGTGTTTGGAGAGAAAGGGCGTTCTTGTTGTAGAACCCTTGTTGTATATAACTGAGGTCAGAAAATGTGGCTTGAGATTTTCTCTTCCAGATCCCTCCTGCCGGACCTTGATCAGTTCTTCAGATCTGATCTGCAAAGGACTTAAGCATAGTCTTAAAACTTGGTCTGTGAGCAATATGTCTGACTTCATGCATTGAATTTGTGTCTTAAATGCTTTTTAAAATAAGACCAAGAATTTTTGTATCCTGCATTTTGCAAAGCAAAGACAGAAATACTTGTTTTCTGTGCTATGTTCCTTTC
The DNA here is from genome assembly GCF_963082525.1 of Nesoenas mayeri. Taxonomy (NCBI): domain Eukaryota; kingdom Metazoa; phylum Chordata; class Aves; order Columbiformes; family Columbidae; genus Nesoenas; species Nesoenas mayeri. Next base: position 56,799,948 of record NC_137548.1, read on the forward strand.
CTGATATGTAATCTTGTTTACCATTCACTCACAAATCTCCGTTAGTTCTCTCTGATGTACTTTTCTTTTTAGCTTCTTTTTCACTTCCTTAGTTTGCAAATGTTCTATGAAGAAACTCTTAATTTATTAGAACAGTTATTTTCAAATAATTTAGAAATCTGCCTTTTCATGGTGTCCTAGGTGCAGTAAAGACCTTCTGTAAATTATCAGTTAATCATTCTTTCCTGTACTTAGAAGTTCTTGTAAAACAACCAAGAGGAAATATCATTTGCTGAAAACCTTTTCAGAGCAAAATGTGTGCATTTGACCTTCTCCTCCTACCCCTCCACCCTCTGAAAGTTTTAAATACTCTTGCTTGATTATCTCTTGAGCGATGAAATAATAAAAATTAGGGTTCTGGCCTATCCTCTTTAGTTTTCTTATTCTGCTCTAATATTATAGTGTCATTAGACTGTGATGACTTTGAGAAATTTTCTGATGGGTTGACTAGAAATGCTTCATTTCTGTCCAGTTTTGAAAGGAATTTCTGCTCAAACCCATTACAGATTCCGGGTTTAGACAGGACTATTCAACGGATTGATCTAAGCCTTGTGTTCAGCATGACTATACCCTTAGTTCCCCACTTGCAAATAGGGTTAGAAAGTGTATTTCTTTTCTGCAAAATAATGTTGAAGACTGTGAAGCTGAAATAAAAATGCATGAGGCTCAAATGGATACCCAGAACTGCACTTAAAGTGCTCTACTAGTGCCATTGTGGGAGAGAGAAGAGAAGAGAAGAGAAGAGAAGAGAAGAGAAGAGAAGAGAAGAGAAGAGAAGAGAAGAGAAGAGAAGAGAAGAGAAGAGAAGAGAAGAGAAGAGAGAGAAGAGAAACAAAAACCCAACACAAACAAACCCAAACAACAACTAAAATGCCAACAAAACAAAAACAAATAAAAGCCCGAAATAAACAGGAAAAAAATGAGTAATAATAATAATAAAAACAACAAACTGAACAAAACCAAACAAAACCAATAACAAACACACACCAAACCAACCTCTAGATCCTACAGATCCAAGAAGGAGGGATATACTTCAGGATTGATAGCCTCCGACGCATGTAGTCTGTACTTGCTTAGTTTGTCAGAAATAAATTTGGTAGCTACACCTAGTATAACTGGTATAGCTCGTCTGTATTCATTTTAGCATCTGTCCGTAGGATGTATCAAGAGGGTTGGAAAGTGTCCAGCAACAAGCGGCTGGGGCTGTAGGCCAGGGGAAAGTATGCCTGGTGACCCTCTCTAAAGAGATTTCCCTTAATTGCTGGATTGGAGCAATGAAACAAGGTCTTGACTTCACATCCTCAAAATGTATGGTCATTGCTAAATCTGAGGAAGCTGAATGGATTTGGGGTTGTTGGTCCATCCATTAGAGGCAGAGTTTCAAACAGGCATAATGTGGTATCATAAAATGCATGAAAGCTTAGATTTATTTCTCAGAAGTCATAAACACTAAGCAAAAATTTTCCACTTTATTACTTTCCCAAGGCTTCAGTAGCACTTCTTTCTTTATTCCACAACTTTTCCTCTCGCTGTGCATTCCAGACTTGGATTTTGTGAATTTTGTGTGTAGATAGTTAACGTTTTGTGTATTTAAAGCAAAATAAAATAACCCCTATCTAAAAATCCCATGAGAGAGATTGAAGTTAAGTGCATGTCTGCCTAATATCTTTTTAATTTCTTAGAATTTTGATGAATTCAGGTTATAAAAACATTCTGTGAGCTAGTTTAGATTACAGATTTTTGAGAACATGGTTCTTTGTATTTATAAATATTGGCTAGAAGATTTTAGGTGCTAACAGAACATGGGCATTGATAAATAGTAGTTTATAGGATTGAAATGCCAGTGAATGCCTGCTTTCTGTTGTATTTTCTTCTGTTATCTCTTTGTGTTCATGTCTGGTATCCCTGGGTGTCATCTGAGATGTGACCATGTCAAAGTCTAACGAAAGGTCTTTACTGAGGGTCTGATGTTCTGCGGGTTGTTTCAGTTTTCCTCTTTCCTCCCTGCCCGCTTCACAGCTGCCTCTCAAAAATTCCTTTTCTTGTTGGCAGGTACTCAAGGACATCTCCATCAGTTTGGGTTTTTTTACCTGACTTCTGGGAAAAGTTGTAGAAAATGCTGACTGTAGCAATAAAGTCTTTCTTTTTGGCACAGCCCGCTCAGCTGCTTTGCCAAATGACCTTGTCCTTAAACTGGGAAACTTGTAACTATAGAGTGAATGGTTTAGTTCTTTGCACAGTGAACCATCCTTCCAGTAAGTGGGTGGAAAGGATTCAGTGAGACAAAGAAAGAGAGAACACGGGGAGAGATCCAGCCTGAGTGTCACAATTATGCAAGCTTGGGAGTGTTTTTTCAGGCATTAGGTAGGTGATGATAAAGCTGCCAAACTATGACTTGCAAAGACACGTTTATATCACGTGATATAGAAAAAGAGAATTGTGTATGTATGCTCACGTTTAATACCATTTTACACATGCAAATATAGCTACAAAGATGCATGCACACACACAAATATTAAATAGTTGATGCTGCATTTACCACGAGCCATCTACAGTACTCCAATTCAGCAGAGGTTCTTTATTTTTGCCTCTCTGTCTGGCTACGTCTTCCATTCGCTTAAATGGGGTCACAAGTGGAATCGTTCATAATGCTTAATAACACACTCTACCAGCGGTGCACTCCTTGGAATACTGAAATTGATTTTTCTTCTCTGAAATTGTGACCTGCCAGTGTAGCCTTTGTCCTAGTGCCTAATAATACGTGATGTTCCTGGCGGCACGGGATGCGAGCGCAGGTGTTCCGCAGGCGTCAGAAAAAAGCAGCCTCGGTGCAACGTCTGATGCTGTCGGAGGCATTTCATTTGCTGCAGATCAGCGTCTGCTTTGAAGTAGAATAATTAAGGTGTTTTGTTCCTTTTGAAATGAGTTCTCAAAATCAGGTTTGTGTCGTCCAAAACTTAATAAGGGGTTAGATTGATATGCATGAGGCATGTGCATCTTGTTAAATAGATGATGCTTAGCACTTTGGAAATTCAGACTATTAAGGTAAGAACCTGACTTTAGGTAGCCAGTTAATGATGATGGTTAATATGGCTAAAACTGTTAAAAATACCACAGTCAATCTGAGCAGCAGCCTGTCTGTTCCAGAGCACCTTTGCCAAAGCGCTTATCCTGAGATAACTCTTGAGAAAGTGCAATTCTATTCACTGCCACGTTCTACCTGCAATGTAGGAAATTATACTGCTCATTCTGCATCACACAGAGCTCCTGTCTGAAATTCTTATCCTTCCAAGATGAGAGGAACATTTCCATGGACTTTATTTAGTCTTTCAAGGTCGGATGGACACATTATTTGTTGTTGGTTTTACCGTAAGTAAATCAGAATTTACAGAGTTGGTGCAGAAATTGCCAGATAAGTAAGGGTCTGTGTGGTGCAGATGAGTCAATATTTCCATCTGATCCTGAACTCGATGAATTTAATACTTCTGCAGTGCTGGACTGCATCTCGTTAGGTGGCTGCACGGCCAGTGCTGCTGCGGTTGCGGAGGGTTCCGACCGCTCTCCTTCCCCTCGTGCTTCCTACCGCAGTGGCAGCTCGTGTGGCACAGCACAGTTAAGCATGCTGAGTGTATCATCCAGTTGTCTTTTAATGCAAGTTGACAGCTGCTGGCGAAGCAGCTTGAAATAGTGTTCTTGGAGACTTCTGCTACAGATCACAGTCTGAAAAAATCCCAATCCCTACAGCTCCTTCTTACAGGATTTATTCAGCTCTGTTTGCTGTGAGGAGCACCATATTTTTTTACTGAACTAGCTCATTGTAATTCTTGCTAGTTCTTCACAACGTTACTTGCTTATTAGCAAAAATTTCAGAACAGCAACAGTATACAGGTTTATGTTATTTACTATATCTGTACATTATATTATTACCCTTTTTATTGGTGCAAAGATGCATTTTTATATAGCTGATTTAGTAATACATACCAGCAGTAAGTCTTAACTAAGTGCTGAAGTCCATTTGCAATCTGATGTTTTAACTTGCTGTCATGAAGAAAAAATAAAAAAATGAAGTTAGCTTGTGATAAGAACACACCACATCCCACTCCACGTTTTCACTTTTCTGTCTTCAGAGGCGATTTACAGCCATAAGGAGGTAAATAGCTCCTTTCTGGCTCTCGTCAGAAGCCACAGAATCACGGCATGGCTGAGGCTGGAAGGTGCCCCTGGGACTGTCCAGTCCCACGTCCCTGCTCAGAGCAGGTGCCCAGGACTGTGCCTGGTTGGGACCTGAGCATCTCAGAGGATGGAGGTTCCAGGGAATATGTGTTATCTTCTTCATAGTTTCACTGTGATGGCTTAACTGTCACTAGACATATTTAGGCTTGTTAACCCGCTGTTCTTCCACTGTTACATCTACTTGTGAGTTTTCCAGGTATCTGAAACGTGGAAGCATCAGTTCCTAGTGGCAGTCTTGTGTATTAGGGGATATGGCATAAGCTGGACTCAGCCTTAGCTCTTTCTGGACCAGTTGTGTGTCCTTATGAAAGCTGCACTTGTTCTTTTTTTCTTTTTTCCTGGTCCTCCCTAGTGAATTTTTTTTCTGGTTAGTTTTCAGTGTTTCTGGTGCATGGATGGGTGTGCTTTGGGGTGCAGAGGGCAACAGTGAAGTCCTGATCATGCCCTGGAGATTCTCTAGGGCAGTACATGGGGAGTAAGGTGTTTGCCTTGGAGGCTGGTTTAGTCTTAAGTCCAGAAATGCTATTGAATGTGAACCTCTGATCTCTGCTTCTTAGAAAAGATGCTTTTTGTGAGCAAGCAATTCTCTCTTCAGTAACTTCTTGACACAAAGTCAAATAAGGCTTTTACTGTTGTCTGACAGGGATTGATGGCCCAGCCGCTTTTCAAGATGATGTTCAGAAGATAGGAGGTCAAGTGCAGATTCTCACTGTTGGACAGTCTAGCCATGATGAAGATGATGGAGAGAAAGTGGCCAGTGGCCAACAACAGCAAAGCAAACAAGATCTTAGAACGGCAATGCAGAAAAAAGGTAAGTAGCAAAAGGTGCCTTCCTGTTCTCATTGCTTGCTTTATGTGCCTTGACTCCTTTTCCTATTCTCACTCTCAGCCCTAGCCTAAGCAGAGATTGTTACTCTTCCTTCTCCTCAGAGCCTGTTTGCCTATATTCTATTATCTTAAAAAAAAAGAAAATAAATAAAAAAGTAAAGAAAATGAAGTTCTTTCTTGTCTCAAGGAACAAGAACACCCCAGGCTCTCAGGGATGTGGCTTTCCCACCTGCAGTGCAGTGCTGCTGTTTAGGTACCAGGCAGATGCTAATGCTCACATCCATCTGTTCATATTTTTATATTATACAACTCTGGAAATCACTTACTTGAAGGTTAAAAAAGAGTGTAGAATAGCAACATTCAGACTAGAGTATTAATTTTAGTTTTGTTGTCAGTTACATGTTGTTCATGATTTCATAATGTGTGTCCATGCTTGCAGAGGTGACAGTTACAGCACTGTGTATTCTGCAGTGTTTCCCATGCATAGTCCTCAAATGTTCTGGCATTTTCTGTTTTCTAGAGGCGTGCATGATGTGGGAGATAGATTGTGTATGTACACATTCATGCATCTGTCTCTTCCTTCCTGCACTGTTACTTCTTTCATTAGACCTTAACCGCAGGAAGGAAAAGAAGTCCTAAAATCCTCACAAAGGTTTTTCTCAAGGCATTTGCTTTGGAGTTGTTCTTCTTCAGTGTAGAGCTTTTGAAGCAAAGATGGCTCAAGCCAAGAGTACTCTGATGCTTTAAGAATAAACCCTTTGTGTATAAAGAGCAAAATGTAAGTGCAAACTTGACTCATCTAGAATAGACTATTCATACTTAAATGCCCACCTCTTGTCTGCTGAGCCGTTCTCACTAAGATTCATTTTTTTCTGGGATGTTACTCTGCAGATGTGAGCAACTTCAGCTGAAATGGGCCGATTTTCTCCAAGTGTGGTATTTCCTGGGCATTTCAGTTGGAGGGATGTTGGCATGACTAATAAGTTCTGATCTGTGTGGTGATTGTGTTGCCTTAGACCAAGGCTCAGAATATGTAATCATCAGGCACGCTACTTACTAAAGCTGATTGACTTAAAGACTATCAACAGACTTTTCAAATTAGGTCAGAGAACTCAGATTTGTACTCTGGGGGACCTTTCTATTTTTGATGTTTTTTCCAGGTTAAATTATATTTTTATTCTCCCCAGTTTTTTGTTTATTTTTTAAAAGAAGCAGTGGGTGCTGGAGGGTTTTTTTTCTTTGGTTTGGTTTGCTTTCATTTTGCTTTGTTCCTTCATGTTCTTAAATATATGATCAGAATTTTTTTTATGCAGGTCTGAGTATACTCGTGATCAGAACAGACACTGCTAAGGGTGGGCCACTAGTATGCTTCAAGTTGGGAGGGATAACTTTTTTAAAATGGGAATGCTGAGGTTTACTCATTTTTATAAACAACAGAGCTATGCTCTGTGAGACACAAAGAAAAGTGTTACGATAAGACTGCAACTAGCAGCATCTTCATTAAATGTTTTTACTATGCGTGTATGGTTTGCCACTTGATACTAGCAGAGGAGGCTTGTTAGAAATTTTTGAGTATCCCAGTGTTCGTGGAAAACTTCATGTAGAGCTGGGGATTCTTGTGTGGATTCCCACTGCCACTTCTCTGCTTGTGGCACGTCCCTCCTGGCTTGTCCTCATTGGTCTGAAAAGCATTTAGAATTGCAAATGTTCTCCCATCAGTTCACCTCTTGCGTGGAACAGGAGCAAGAGGAGACGAACACACGTAAATGCTTAATGGCCCAGTGGGAAAGGCTGAGTCCCATCAGATTTGCACAGCCTGAACTTATTCCCATTCTGCTCTTTGACACCAGCTTTGTGGAGAGAACCTCTCAGAGCATGTGTCGCTGCTTCCCCAGCGAGTCCAGTTCTGCTACAGGACAGGAGGTTATAGGCTACCTGAGCATTAAAGGAACATGTCCCTTGCAAGAAAATGCCAAATGTTTTATTTTATTTCACCATCTGTTGGAAATTGCCATACTAGAATCACTTTCTTCCTGCAGGAAATATTCATCCTTTGTATTTGAGAAGTCTTAAATATGTAGTGTTCCTCTCTGGAAAACGAGTCACTAGGACAGAGCCAGACTTCCATAAATTTTAACACCAAATAACTAACATTTAGTCTTCACATTTATCAGTTTCCTATATGTCTCTGTAAAGACTTGGAATGAGCAATTTGGCCTTAGTTCTTCTTTGCCACCTGAAATTACAACTGTTTTGAGATTTAGAGGAGGAATAGATTTGATTTCTGGGTTCAAAAACAAAACAGGAGGTCTCTGAAGCGTTGTTCCCCACAGGTCAAGTGCAGACTTTTCTAAGGCTAGCACAGAATTTTCACTGCCAAGATACTGGTGGTGAAATAGTGAGTAGAAATAAACTGGTGATGTCTGTGCATATGCAAGTATGGCTTTATTGCACAGCTGCCAGCTGAGGAGATGGATCATCTCTGTTGCCCATGCATATTTGACTAGAACGTGGTTGTCCTTGTTAAGAAATAATGCTTGTGATTAATGAGCGTGTGTTTAATGATGAGTGAGTTCTACAGGCTTTGAAAATATCTGTTGACCTGTGAACTCCGGCCTCGCTTGCACAACCAGATCCTACTGGAAATGTTTGCTGTCGTGCTGTGTGGTATATGTTCAGACAGGGGGAACTGCAGAACTGCATAACGAGACCATTCCTGGTGCAGCTGAATGGAATACAAGCATTTAATGTGCTTCTGTTTTACTTTTATATACTTGCTCGCGCTACTCTGGTGTTGTTTTGTTATCCAGTGTGCTTCTGGTCTCAAAAGCCATTTTAAATGGATATGCATTGAGGTTATTGGAAGCAGCAATAACATAAAAAGTATTTAAATACCTTTTCAAGTGTACTTTTATTTTTCATTGTGTTCCAAAATTTGAACTGAAGAAAACCATTACTGATTCTATCTCTAGTGTTTGTATTTCTGTACATTAGTTTGGTTCAGCCTCTGATTGTCACAGGTCAAGCTCATATTTCAAAAGACTAAGCTACATGAAAGTCTCTATGTGTATCCCTGTCCTAGAAGGAGAGTTTAGAGAGCCTGAGAAAGGTGATGAGGACACACTGGGCACAGGGATTTAGGTAGAATTTAGGCCATCTGAATACTTTTTTCTATGTTATTGAACAAGTGTTTGTGCAGAATCTGTCTCTATCACCTGTGTTGATCAGTTTTACTTTTTGTGTGTGTTAGAGTTCAAAAGTAGGCAAAAAACTTACTATGCAGGGCACATTGTGTACAGAAGGATTTGTGCCACAATCATTTATCACTGGTGATGTTTTCTGAAGCTTCAGCTCTGTGATCCATTGCTTTTTGACTTTACTCAAAATACTAAAAAAGAAGGTGACAGCAGGTATAAGCGAGTATAACGTGAATTTGTGCAGAAAGATAAAAGGTCCATAATTGAGAATTTTGGCAGCAGCTTTGTGGCCCCATCCACGAGGCTTTAGCCCTGTGCAGAGTCCTGTTGGCAAGTTAGACTTGTTCATTCACTTAAGGGTTTGCAGAATCAAGCCCATGGATTTTTTCCTTTCCCAGATCCCCATGCAAATACATCCTGGTCCTCTTCCACCTCCCAATCCAGTCTTGTCGCCCTGGATCATGTTCCTGGTAAGTACAGAAGGAAAAAGTTAATTATGCCCATGCTGCTTGGCTCTGGCAATCTTAGCATTTTATTTATCCTTCTGCATTGGACTTACCAATAGTGGAAATTCTGGACCGAGAATTTTCTTTTTTTCTTTTTAGGAAAAAGTGTTGTGTAGTTAACCTCTGATGTGTAACTCAGAGTTTGAACCCGGGTACAGAGCAGCTTCATCTGCATGATACTCCTTGAAAAACTAGGTCTGGCAAATGTCCCACCTTTGACGCTTTCTGCTGCTGAGTCCTATTTGATGTTCAAAGCCGTGTTTCCCTTTGAAATGTCTGAGGTTTTGAATTCTTGTAAAGTCAAATTTCTAAGTGCTGTAAGGCAGTTCTTTGGCCTGGGCTGATGCTGGTTTTCACATCAAATAAATATGCATGAGAACATTGCCTTGATGTGGATGTTTCAGTCTAAGGTCTGCTCTTCATCAGATCACATAGGAACAGTTGAAAGTGTGCAGTAAAAGGGTTTTAATTGTTAAGGTTTCCAAGTGGCTGTGATAGGTTGTCCACTCAGCTCCAATTTCAGGTTTAAGATTTTGTGTTGTGTTTGAAGTACTTGATTGGATTAAGATCTGAATTCAATTCCTAGCTGGATATTGCTCTTGTATCACTGCGTAACTTGATCCTCTCTTTGGAATGGAAACCATGATTTTTCCTTTCTCATTTGCTGAAATGTTTTGGCTTCTCAGGGCAGATGCTGCCTCACCCACGTATCTGTACACTGCCTTGCACAGTGAACCCCCTCACACACACCCTCTCTCACCTGTGAGCCTAAGGGTGATATTTTACAGCAAGTATGGACAGCTTTAATGCATTAGTAGTTCATGTAAGTGCACTGCTTTCTCCTCAGGCATTTCAAGCAGCATGAATTTTGATGAGGAAGAGGATGAGGAAGATGAGGACAGCTCCAGTTCTTCACAGTTAAACAGTAACACGCGTCCTGGTTCTGCCACGAGCAAGAAATCCAACAAGGTGAGGGGTGAGAGCCGAAGCAGGAGCAGGCGGGACAGGCCTGGATTTCTTGTTTGTTTTTAATATGCTCTAGAGTGTCTCCAAGGTGATCTACTGCGGTAGCTCTCAGGGTTCACAGGAGCAAGCAATGAAAATAATGACTTGGGGAAAAGAATAGCAAATATTTTCTGAACTTGAATGAAGAGAAAGGTAAACAGTAAATATTTACCTTTCTGCCTCTTGCAGGTGCTCAGAAGGATCTTTTGTTTCTACTGCTTTTTTTTTTTCCTGAGTATTTCCCCACCCTGTTCTTACTGCTGCCATCCAAACATAAAATACGACTTGTGACTTCTTCAAGTATTCTAAATCACAAGGTCTTGCTAAAGCAGTTGATGGTGCCCCACTCTTTTATATACTGCACTTTCTCATCTCTGTTATAGCTCTGTCTAGCTTAACCTGTCTCTCCCCATCCCGTGTCTTCCTTTCACTGCCTGTGGGTCTGACTTCCAAAGAGAAGTGTGGTGAGCTGGGCAGGTGTGACCGGGTTTGCTGTGCTCCGTGCCAGCACTCCACATCTGCAGCCACCCTGCTCTGCTTTGCCAGCTGTGCTGAGCATCCGTGGTGCAGAGAGCTGCTCCCTGCCCCTTCCATAGCCAAGAGCTTGACCAGCAGGATGGGGAGAGATCCTTAGCTTGATAAGCTGCCTTCAAGGCTGCTGAGGAATCAGAACAGGGAAGAAAATATGTTCCTTGTATTTATTTTAAGTGCATCTTCTATCAAATGTCATTCGTTCGCACTTACAACCTTGTAAATCAAAGTTGAGGGAAACCGCGTTTTGCTTACTGTTTTAGGAAGCGGCCTCAGCCCCCAGTCCTTCCACAAACGAGCCTCTCATAGACGTCGATGACCTGGAGGAATTCGCCATAAGACCTGCTCCACAGGGTGTCACCGTCAAATGCAGAATCACGAGAGACAAGAAGGGAATGGACCGAGGGATGTACCCTACTTATTACCTCCACTTGGAAAGGGAGCATGGTAAAAAGGTCATAAAATAACTTGAATGGCATACCAGTTGCATCTGAGTATTAAAAAAAATATTAAAAGTCTGAAGAAGTCTTACAAAGAGAATATAATATATTTTAAATATATTTTCACTTTCACTGAGATCTGCAGTCTTTCAAAAGCAAAACAATAGTATCGCTTTGTTCTACCACCTTTCTTCATATGTCTAATCTTTGGCCTTAAATAATCCATGCATGGCACCTTTATGCGACAGTCCGCAGTTGGGGCTCTCTGCATTCTGCGGCCTGAAAAGCATCTATTTTCAATTCAACTGGAGGAGCCATAGCAACTTAGAATGAAACATTTAACAAAATAGATTGAATTTAATTATTTAAACCATAAAAAATTGACTGAGTGGTTGAGAAGTTGCTTTCCCTTTCCAGATTTTTATCTGCTTTTGCTGAGCCTCAGGAAACCTCGTGTTACTTGATGCTGGAAGACAGAAAAATTGCCTATGGTTTCTTTATATCAAAGCAGGGAGTGGTGTGTGCTAACCCCTTTGGCATTTTAGAATATGTTTTTTTGCACTGCTTAGGTGTTTCTGTTAGCTGGAAGGAAACGAAAGAAGAGTAAAACCTCTAATTACCTCATCTCCATAGACCCAACTGACCTGTCCCGGGGTGGAGAGAGTTTTATTGGAAAACTGAGGTAAACACCGATATATCTAAGCGTTTTCTTTGTATAATATAAAGTTGATTTGACATTAAGAAGCCTGTAAGCCACTATGACCTCTTAATTAGAGGCTTGACGACTTAATGTAATAATGTAATGAAGTTTACCAGTATCCAGGGCATGTTTTCAAAATGTCTCAAGTACTTACAAGATCACATTTTAATGAGAGTCAGCAGGACTGAAGCTCTTAAGTGCTCAAAGGCCAGATTCTCAAGGGTGCATGAGCACAACTTACCTTAATGGGATTTTCAGAAGTACATGAGTAGATTGTGTCTAGCCTCGATTAATATAAATACCTTGGAATGGAAGTTCTGTCAGTTAGATGATCTGCAAATCTCTTTGGTTTTGTCCATTTGTTAAGAGCCTAATTAGAGTTATTTACAAGTAGCGGTTCTTTCAGAACCATGTTTTTCATTTCTGTCTGTAACCCCAGCATACCTCAGTGTGTTGTTGATACTTACGTGGAGCCTCTCAATGTATATTTAGATCATCTGTGCCTGAGGAAAGGGACTATACCTCTGATTGCCATCTGTCTGTGTGGATTTTGGAAATTCACGTGCTATTTATTGCAGTACAAGCACAGAATGAGGATAATGTGGTTTAAGTATGATTTAAGTTGTATTTTGTGCTCTTTGGTTTGATTTCCATTTAAACAGGAAAGACTGACCTTACTTAAAACTTCATGAAAATCATTCTCTGTACTATAATAGCATTAGTACTCTCATAGGAAAGCAGATAGTTTTTTAGAGAGCAAGCGTATTTTTAAAACCAAGCAAACAAACAAAATAAACCCACCTGAGTGTTTCCTTATTGCTTCCTTCAATTTACTACTTTGCAAGACATCATGAGAAATCTCCAGTGTAATGACAAGGGGCCTTTATTATACTCTCCTGTACTGTACCTTTACATTTTTGTTATGGTTTAGAATCCAGGAGTTGCCATTTAGTTGAGATTAGAATTAACAACTATTCATACTTGATATTATTTGTCTTCCCTTTGGGGCTACAAGGTAGTAGAGGATAGATGTCTTGCACAGCATTACTGACAAATGGTGACTGGATTTTTCCTTTTTTTTTTTTTTGATAGATCAAATCTTATGGGAACTAAGTTTACAGTTTATGACAATGGAGTAAATCCAATGAAAACAACATCGAGCCTGGAGGCGAGTGTCCTGCGTCAGGAGCTGGCTGCCATTTGTTATGTAAGTACTGCTCATGGGCACAATGCGCATGGAAGGGCAGTGCCATTTCTGAAATAGCACGCTGAATTTCCTTCTCACTTATGATTATGTAAATCAGCACTCAGACTTCGATGTAATCAAGCAGCTGATCGTCACTAGAGAAAGCAGGAAATTCAGTGGCGAGTAGAGGTGAAAAACGTGCGCAAACCAGGTTGCCCAGTTCTCACTTTTGGTCAGAAGGTGCTGGAGCTTTTACATAACCCTCTGGAAGGGGCAGGATGCTACACAGCCTGCAGGCACCATCCAAGGGAGCCTCCTGAGCTGGAAAGGGCTGTGCACATGGAATTACTGCACTAAAGCACGATTATTTGTAATTGCATTTTGGAGGAGGCCTCTCTGATCCACAACACAGGTAGCTGGACAGCTAGGTCTGCAGCAGTGGCTGAGAGACTGGAATAAAAACTCTGAAATGCCTTCTTACCAGGAAAACAAACAAACAAACAAACAAAAACAAACAAACAAAAACAAACAAACAAAAACCCAGACAAAATCTGAAATTCACTTGAATGAGAGAAACCAGCCTCTTATAGGACAGTAACTAGCATTTGTCAGGGGCAATGCAGGACAGGCTGCCCAGAGAGGTTGTGGAGTGTCCTTCCCCAGAGACATTCAAGACACATTCCTGTGTAATCTGCTCTGGGTGAACCTGCTTTAGCAGGTGGGTTGGACTAAATGATCTCCAGAGGTCCCTTCCAACCCCACCCATCCTGTGTGATTGTCATTCTGTGAAGCACAGTTGCTATTGTTTCCTGAGTACTGGATGATTCACTGTTTTGCTGAGAGTATTCTTTCTGTTCAGAAATCCCTGGGCCCAAGAAACTCTTCCAGTCAAAATTGATAGAGACACTGCTACAGACAGTTTTCTTCTGACAAAAATAGGCAAGAACCACTTTTCTGAAAAATTCCTGCCCAGCTGTGCTCAAGGATGCCCGGAGCTCTGTCAGATCGAGGTCCAACCATCCCCGCATATACCCTGTGTAAGCACAGAATGTGTCCCTGGAAAGGTCGAGAAGGTTTTGGCACGTAAAAAGGAAAGCAGAGAGCTATTCTTTCCATGCAAATTGCGGAGAGCACTGAGAGGTGGCAGTGTTAGCTGCTAATGTGTTCTTTTTCTTCTGCTTAGGATACAGTTTTTCTGTGAATATAGGATAAATATCATTTTTATTGGCACGTGCTGTTATTCAGGCAGATGGCCTATAGTTGCAGACAGGCATACAGACACACACCTATCGCTCCAGTTCTGTGGGATTTAAAACTCTGAGAATTTCAGAAAATCAAGCTAGTCCAGGATTTGATGTCAGTTTAGAATTTGACTGAGGTTTCAGTAGGAACCTAGGAGAACTTACACGTTTTATTATATAAAGGTAATTTTACTGATTTATATAGGAAGGCATTCCCTGGAGCCAGGCAACTAGTCTTCTGGTGCAAAGTGGAAATACAAGGTGAAAACAAAAAATAGTTTTAAAAAAGTTATATGCTAAAAAACTTTGGCATTGCTTGTATAAGTCAACAACAGTGACATTTGAACCACTAACATTACCAAATAAAAAGCTCAGTTGTGTTCAGCAGAGGTGATTAGAAGAGTGAGCGTTGCAAAGAACAGAACCATGGCCACTATTTGGAGAATATGGCTAAGATAAGCTGCTTTTATATGCCTGTTTTGAGATCAGCAGTTTAAGACTTGTACATTTGTGTACGAAAATGAATCGTTCTGTTGATATTTCGATACTCACAGAGAAAGGCAGCAGGCTTGCAGGTGTGCTATGGCCAGGGGACAAAAGGAAATTGGAATGGTATTTCACTACTAGCCAGGTTTGTTCAAGTGACATTATTGTTCCTGGCTGCAGCAGAACCACAGCAAAGAACGCCAGAAAGAGCACTCTTGGAACACTTTTGTCCCAAGGTAACCTTTGAATTCCTGCCTTGAGATTTTTCCTGCAGTAAAAATTATAATAAATGACACTTTGCAAGCACCACTGTGCCTCTCACTGTCTCTGTACCTGCTCCTACCAACTCTCTGAGCATGACCTGAATCGTCTCAGCAAGTCTAGTTGATACAGGCAGAACCTGGTGATGCATCTGTTGTTGACTGTGGGATAAGGGTGTTGAGAACTCTCACGTGGAACTCACCTTAGGGCACGTTTCAAGCAACAGGAATAAAGTCAGTGCAAGGACCGGGTTTTATCAGGCCCTGTTAAGCACTTTTACTCTCCCTGCTGAGGGCAGGCTGGAGTATTAACAAACCTGCAGCAGCACCTAATGGCTGATCTCAGAATCGCTTGGCAAAATTCGTCAAGAAGCAGGGAGGTGTAACTACCGTTTGAACCAGGATTCTCTGTGCTGGATTCCTTCATATCCACAGTACCTCACAATTCAGTTTGCACCAGATTCTGCAGGCAGGGAGCTCAGCTGATATTCTGAGGTGTGACTCTGGTCTCAGTAAAGCAAACTATATGATTCTACTCCGGCCTTCATCACTTCCATGGGGCTCTGTGATATGGGCTTTCTATGGATTGATAGTTTCTACACAACGTATGGAGGACAAGGCACAGCTGTGTGATTCAAGTCCAGAAAGGGAAGTGGCTGAAAGAAAACTGGGGTAATTAAATCCTGAATCTCCTGGGAGCTGCTGGGATGTACACCTTGCCGCTTTTACCATGGCAGCTATTGCCACCATAGCGAAATGCTTACATAATGTTATAAGAGCGTGTAAGATTTTAAAAGCAGCCCTGGGGAGAGGCTCTGTGTTCTTTCAGTCCCGTTTACTGTGCCACACGCTGACAGAACAGCGTGCAGGTTGGGCACAGGCAGAGAGAGCAGCATCTGAGCAATACTGGCCCTGGTCCTTCACTGATTTAAGCCATTGCCATGCTGGTTGATTCAGCAGAGCTCTGCCAGCTAAAAAACCTTATTTTGAGCCATAAACCAAGTCTGTCAGTGGCATTTCAGTGGTGTGAAATCAGAATGTGGCCTACATTTCCCTGATAATGCCATTTAGTCTTGAATTTACACATGCAAACTAGTGGAGGGAGGGGAATAAAAGAGTAGCAGGGAATGAGAACTGTGATAAGGGGAATTCATTTTATTTGGATGCAGGTAGATTGGAAAGGTCTGCTCTTAATTAAAGCTCATCTTTTGTCCCTACTGTTTTCCTCATATATTCCATGTTTGTAGAATTTCAGTTTTGTATGTTGATTTTAGCAAAAGGGTAGCATTTACCAATAAAAAAATTGATATAATTGGTGATTGATGTAATGTGCAACTAGAAACCATTCCTTTATCTCTTGGCAGAAGTATTGATTTTACTGTTTCTGAGTAAATCCAAAGAATATAGTCCCGTTTTTTCAGAGTGATAATACTGTTTGTTGGGAGGGAAGTGATTCAGCGCTATTATTTAATTTTACCTTGAACAATGTCTCCAACCAGTCAGCATCTAAATTAATTGTATATAGCAGAACTGCAGCTTGATGAGAAGAGCTTGTAAGACATTTCAGAGAAGCCCAAAATTGTCAGTAGTTAGTGGAAAATAAGCATAAGCATGAATCTTTTCTTAGAAATTGTCCTCTGCTGTGCTGAGTCTGTCCTGCTTATCAAATCTGCTGGCAGTCATTTTAGTTGGAGTCTCACCATGATGCAAAACCAATTATATGTTTGCAACTGAAGCGATAACATTGGATTACTCTGCCAAAGGCCAGGACATAAGTGATTCAGAAAAGAGGTAGAATCTTCCCATTAATGTGTATAGTTAAGAAGATATATGAATATACCTGGATTGCTTCAACAGCATTCAGTAAAATAAGTGAGTTGCTTTTTTTCCTGCGTGCATGAAAATCTTTAACGAGTTGTGTAAAACCTCCAGATGGTTTGCTGAAACAACCAAAGTTATTTCAAAAGTCTGACAGATGACAAAACTTCTGCAGGAGTAAATTTTGGGTGGTTATTTTCAGATGTTTCCAGTGAGTTGTGTGGATATTTGCCTGTAAAAGTAGAGATGCTTTAAAAGTTTAATGTTCCTTAAAATCAGGACACTTGTATTAAATATATAAAAGCAGAGGCATTTGAACCTGTCACTTCTGAATGTCCCAGTGGTAGAGCCACACCAGCTGGAGCCTGGGGGTGTCCAGTTCTATGTGTATCATGGTATATTGCTGGGAATAGCGCCAATGGGAATTTTCTTTGTGAGATTCCTTAGTGTGTGTCCACAGCCCTTCACTTGGGAAAGGTAGTGGAGAAAAAATGTGTGCAACAGAAAAAATAATAATTAAAAAAAAAAAGCACTAAACATGAGGAGATGGGCTTTCACAGGTGTCACCGTTTCATTTACTGGAGTTAATGCTAAAATAGTCAATCCGGTTTTACTGAGCAAGTTGGAAAATATCGCCCTTTAGGTTTTCTGTTTCTAAAGTAGACGGCAACTTACTGAAATACTTGGTCTCGGTTTCTTCTGTGGCAAAAAGAAAGACTCAGATAAAAGCAAGACTTTAGGCATGTTTAGATTTTAGTGGTTGTGTTTTGAGAGGATAGTGCAATACTGGAAGGCTTTTGGGAAAAGCTGGTCAGAAAGGCATCAAATCACGTTTAATGGAAAAACTTGTATTTTCCATGGATTTGTTTTTGCTGCCCATGTTATTTCTTTACTTTCCCTGATTTCATAGCTTGAAAATTTGCATTCATGCTAATGTGTTTGTTTTTTTACCCTGCTCATCTCTAAGCATAACATATCTGAAGACTTTGAAAACCACAGCTCTGCTAACAGATGCTCTTACTGGCAGCTTCTACTTGTTTTTCTTTGTGCTGGCTCTGGAATAAATGGACTTGGTCCCATATATTTAATTTAGTCTCTCATCAAAATGTGTGCCTGCATTTTATGATTTTTAAATTACAACTACTTTATTTTGGGATCTAGCAGTAGCCAAGCAATCTGGTTAGTTCATATCCTTTTTTAACAAAGGGATTTTTTTGTTGTTAAATTGTATTAAGGTTCCTGGCAGCCAATGCTAGGAGTGTTTTTGGAAACCTCTCTATTTCCATTTTTCCTGTTGTCGGAGCTTCTAAGACAAAGCTAGAATGTTTGGCGGTGCCATGAAGGTAAGAGTTTCAAGATGTTTTTTGAGTTGACTAACAAATAAGTTCCCTGGGCTGCCACTGTGTCTCTCTGTTGCAGAAATTAACTTTAAAAATACAGGACATGATGCACTCTCTTCTAAACATTTTTAGGAAACCAATGTCTTGGGGTTTAAAGGACCTCGTAAAATGAGCGTGATCATACCAGGAATGAATATGGACCATGAAAGAGTTTCCATCAGACCACGAAATGTAAGTCATACCATCAGTCAACAATAAAAATTACTTGAATTCTTTTTCAATTAAAGTTGGGTTTTTTGCATTTCTGAAGGTTTAGAGGTTAAAAAAACCCAGTATTTGAACAATCGCGGAACAATGGGATGTGTGACTAGTTCTGTGACTCACAAAAGCACTACAAATAATAATGTATTTTGATAACAAAAGATACAACTAACCTTTTCCAAGCTGTGGGAAGGACTCAAATGCACGTTTGCATTAAGATACTTGGAGTTCACTGTTCACTGTTTCATTTGATGATGCTGTTTTGAGAGTTGAGGGTGGCAGTTCAGTCTTTGGGCCGCGATTTAGGAACAGGTTGTCTGGTGAGGGTGTTAAACTGACACGCATTACCTGTTGTATGTGCAGGAACATGAGACACTTCTTGCAAGATGGCAGAACAAAAATACAGAGAGTGTCATTGAGCTGCATAACAAAACACCAGTCTGGAACGATGACACCCAGTCCTATGTTTTAAATTTCCATGGTCGAGTCACACAGGCCTCAGTGAAAAACTTCCAAATTATTCATGATAATGATCGTAAGTACAGCTCTCTGTAATGTGTAGAAACAGGACTGCATGCACAGCCTGGCAGTGATTCTGCTTTTACTGTTGTTACCTGAGTGAGTTTAATTTAGTTATGTGGGCCCAACTCTTCCGTGTGGCCATGACATTGATGCAGGTTGGGTGTTTAAATGCTCGTGGTTGAGACAGGTGATTCTGCTATGTGCTGTTTTCTCCTTTGGCTGCTCGGTTTGTGAACTGAGCAACAGTTTAGAGTTGTTTCTGCTGTCAGAGCTGTGGTACATCCAGACAGCAGGACCGTGGGGCGGTACCACTCTGCTCAAGCACTTGTATCACACAACCCTTCCTTGGGTTTTTTGTTCACTCTGGGCCCCATGCACTGCCCAGCTGGAGACGTTGACAGCCAGATGGGTCTCACTGCACACCCACCTTGGCATGACTGCTCGTTGTCAAGATGCTGGAAAGTGGCTCTGCAGAGAGGGACGTGGGGGTTTTGGTCGATGGCAAGTTGAACATGAGCCAACAGTGTGTCCTGGCAGCCAAGAGGGCAACCGTGTCCTGGGCGCACCAAGCACAGCATTGGAGCCGGGCAGGGAGGTGATTGTCCCGCTCTGCTCTGCACTGGTGCGGCCTCACCTGGAGCACTATGTGCAGTTCTGAGCACCATGGGATAAAGAAGATAGAAAGCTACTGGATAATGTCCAGAAGAGGGCTATGAAGTTGGCAAAGGGTTTGGAGAGGAAGCTGTATGAGGAGCAGCTAAAGTCACTTGGTTTGTTCAGCCTGGAGGAGACTGAGGGGAGACCTCATTGTGGTCTACAGCTTCCTCACAAGGGGAGGAGGAGGAGCAGGTGCTGATCTCTTTGGTAACCAATGACAGAACCCAAAGGAATGTCAGGAAGATGCGCCCGGAGAGGTTTAGGTTGGACATTAGGAAAAGGTTCTTCACCCAGAGGGTGCTGGAGCTCTGGAACAGGCTCCCCAGGAAGGTGTCACAGCCCCAAGACAGTGTTCAAGAAGAGACTGGACAACACCCTCAGACACATGATGTGAACTGTGGGGTTGTCCTGTGCAGGGACAGGAGTTGGACTCGATGATCCTTGTGGGTCCCTTCCAACTTGGGACATTGTATGATTCTATGATGCCCTACACAACACCCTGAAAATGTCAGGTCTGCCTTTCACACCATCCCTAAGGCCTTACCCATGTGCTGCTTTCTGGCAGCAATGTACAGCCCCGTTGTTTTTGCCTGAACATAGTTGCAGCTGCTGGAGCAGGGATGGGGACCTCACTTTTGGCAGATGCATGCACCAGGTCCTGGGGTGCACAGGGCCATCCCAGTGCCATGCTTAGGCTGCAGGGAACGTTGGAAACCAGTGACAGTGGCTTCACCAGTTTCTGAGAGCAACACTGAGTTTGAAACATTGGTGTATGCATTTGCTGAATTTCATGAGGTGAAACAATTACACCTGCTTCTGCCAATGAGACATTTCAAACTGTGAATGAGGCTGAGATTTCCTCTTTCTGGCAAAGAGTACAAAGGGGGAAAAAGTTGAGGAAGAATTCCTGAATATGATATAATAGAGTGATATTAGGTCTAGATCAGATCCATGCCTCCTCTTCCTCAATTACCCTTGCTTGTCCACTTGCCTGAAATTAAGTAGGAATTGAATTAATTGGTTCTTGGTACATGTGAAACTTGGCATGAGGTCTATATAAGAGGACTGAGCATTCTATACAGAATCAATTTTATCTCTGTGCTTGTAAAAACCACTTTTGATCTCTGTAATTTTTTAAAGACAGTAAGAAGTCCCGCAGCCCTTTGTCGCTCAGCTGTTCCTCACTCAAGCTAACTTTGCTTCTCCCTCTGATATTAGCACACCCACTTGCATGAATAAGTGTTGCAAAGTTTGTTGGTGCTTTGTTGAGCTGGGCCGGAGGCTGATGATGAATGCATACTTGTTTGGTAAGGGCTGCAAACAAAAGTAATGCTTTGTCACCTCTTTATGACCTTTCTTGCAGCTGACTATATAGTGATGCAGTTTGGCCGCGTGGCTGAGGACGTGTTCACCATGGACTACAACTACCCGATGTGCGCGCTACAAGCCTTTGCTATTGCCCTTTCAAGTTTTGACAGCAAGCTGGCTTGTGAGTAAAGGGGCATGGGTGAGCATCTCTCGAAGGAAGCCGTTTGCCATGTGGTTCCCAATTCCTGCTGGTGTCACTTATGGCCCATACTAAAGAGGTCAGGGAAAAAGCAGTTGTGGAGGACCACTCTATTGCCGAAGAGAAAGTAAAAGGAATCTTCTTAAAATTCAGGACATTCAGGAAATAATATTTTCCTTTTTTTTTCTGTCATATTTTTCTGGAAGTGGCATCAAGTTTCTGTAAATAGAAGTTCTGTCTCATGTCCTTGATTATGTTATGGAGGTGTGCCATGATGTACTGTACCGTGGCTCTAGTAGCACCATTATAACGGTGTCTTTTTTAAATCCAGAAAGGGCGTGCACACTCAAAAAATTTCTTTCTACATTTAAGAATTATTCCGAGGCTGCAATCATACCTCAAGGTTGCTTTCCTACATCGACTAATCAGAGCTTCACCTCATTCAATGTAAAAGAAAGATCACTAAAAAAGATGCACTTTTTGAATTTGCAAGGATCTTGTGTAGTATAAAGCCGAGTCTGAGGGGTGAAAACCTATACTGGACTGAACTTGATGCATTGCTGTTGTGTATGTGGAAGGGCATGATGAATTTTAATTGCAGTAGGAGGAAATGGAGAAGTAGAAAGCACAAAATGTTGCACAAGTCACTTGAATTCTAAGTCATTATGTTTTAACATCTACATGCTTTTTAATTTGTTTCAAATGAAAATGTATTTGGAGTACAGAAAAGGAAAAGGAAAACGTCTAGATGCCAAGAAAGCGTAACTTATGTTGAATTTGGCGTGTCGCGTGTTGGGAATTTATATCCTTGTATTTCTGTGGTAACTCAAACACATATTTTGTATGAAGCGATATAAACAGTTGGATAAAGGCTCTCTGCAGAGAATCTTATTATTTTGAACAGGCTGTGTAAAGCTGAGGAAGGTAAATGGAAATATTTTATTAAATTTGTCTGGCCTTTTGCGATTTTACAATTTGTTGATTGCATTTTTTGAACTTTCAGCAACAACCACTTTTCATATTTATTTCCCATTGTAAGAATGCTTGAAATCGATTGAAACTGTGTATGTTGTTCTCTAATGTAAGCGTGCCAGCTACTGAGCTAAATCCTTCTAGGCAAATCTAGTGTTTGCTGCATACAAATGAGACACTGGCAGGACACAGAATAGCTTAAAGTAGTGTGTTTTTTTTCTTTTCTTTCTGATTTATCTGGAATATATAAACAAATACCATTTTAAAACACAAGCAAAGAACAAGCCATTCTCTTCCAAACATCTCAAAAGCCAAGAGCTGCAACTGAAAGCACACTGTAAAATACCTTTAAAAATAACAAGTCTTTCTGGCATTGTTTTGTACAATGTTATCCTAAACAGCACAGAAAGTAATAGAATTTATATGCAGTTCACCAGAAGGGTATTGAAATATGAATGAAGAAGTACCTGCATTTTATATAATACTAAATGCATTCAAATCCTCCTTTTTACTCTTTAATAGACTGTTGCATTGCACAACTAAAGATTATAACATGAGAAGATGAGATCAAATCTGCTTGTCTCATAGCTGTCAGTCCCTTTTTGACCGCAGGGGACAGGCCATAAGGAGAGGTTGTGCCATTTGGACTGTATAATTTCAACTAAAAAGAAATATTCTCTCTTCACATTTGCCTTCAGGTCTCCTTCCCAGTATATAGACAAGGAAATTTCAGAGAAGAGGTGGAAATAAGTGATTGCCAGCATTTTTTTCTAATCTTTTTTTAGAATCCATAGAGAAGAGTCTGCTGGCTTTGCACAGTGTTTTGTTGATGGACTCACCCTGTCAAATGTCATCTTTAAATAACAGGAGGCTGGCATTTTATTAAATGTTTTTTTCAAGAAGCCTTTCCACGCAATGCTATAAAATGGAAAGACACCTTGCGTTTGAGAGAAATGAGCAGTCAGTTCCCTCAATGAATGATGCAAATGATGAGTTGTGAGTGGCAGTGTGATGCTTCACCTTTGCACATGGATGCTTTGTTTTCCCCTGTAGTTGGTGGTTTGCCACCACTTCACGTCCCCATCTGTGATCTCACTTTTGAATTTTAACAGAGAGGGCCCTTATGCCTTTGGTTACCTCGTGTCCATCTTTAAAAACTAGTTCCAATGACAACTAGATTTTTTTTGTTTAGACTACTGTAAAAACAGACAGGAATTTCCACTGCTGGTATTTAAGGGTGATGTGGATTTCAAGAACTCTGCAGGATGGGAATGGTTGAATCCGCATGGCTTCAATCTGATTCTCTGATTCTAATTCTGTGTCTCGCCAGTGGCACATTTTCTTTAAAGCCTGAGAAGGTGGCACCTGACATAGTTTTCTGCCTCTCTCTGTGCACAACCCTGTGTCAAAGGAACTAAGTGTCTTATGGTGCAAATACACAATCTGTTGTCTTTAGTCGTGAAGTTGGCTTAGGAAGGGTTATTTTTAACGTGGATCATAACAACGGTCTGACTTGCATCACGGCCCCATGGGGAATTGGCACCACGAGGAAGCTTGTGTGCAAGGGCGAGAATGAGGGGCTGGGGAAAGGCAGAGAGCTCAGCTTCTTGGGACGGTTTTGCTGCCAGCACATTGTGTAACTTCACTCTCACTGCGTGTACTTCCTAGGCCACCTATTTTTTTAACCTGTAAGCGTGCCAGGAGGAAAGTGGTGACTCAAATCCCCAACATCTTAACAGATTCACACAGGGACATCAGCCAACAAGCTGCTGAGGAAAAAGTTCCCCACTGGAAACTGAGGTCACTAGAGGGGGATGTTAACCTAGGACTAAGAGGCATGAGGAGCTCGCATTAAATCTGGTTCAGTTACAACAGAATTTGGGCCTTATCACCTTTACCAAAACCCTAATTCCTCACTGTTGTTGAGCAAGGAACTGGGTTATTTTGATTCACTTGACCATCGTCATCTGCTCCAAAAGCAGTTTCTTTTAATTTAGCATCTATATAATTTCTGATGGACACTTTCTGGTGAAGGGCACTACTGTGTATCAATGCAAGGTGATATCACAAGTTTTCCAGCACATCTCCAAATTTTGTTTTCCTAACTTGGTAAAGTTGCAGCAGGTTCTGTCTTATACAGTCATACGTGAGTTTATGCAGTCCTCACAAAGTTAGATTTTCCTCTAAACCATCAATAAAACCTTGGCACTAGTACAAATTTCAGAGATATACGCACACTAAAGTAACCGAGGAGTAGTTAGTGGCACGTTCATTTTAGTGGTAGCTTCTACAGGGCCTTCAAGTCAATGTGCAACAGGGTGTAACCTTGTTTACTTAGTGTGGCAAAGAATATAATGGCACCGAGCTCTGCATTTCCTTCGCATAGCCCTAGTTTGTGTTTGAATACAGTAGATTTAATATTGTTTAAAATCCCAATATTGATGACTTTTTGCATCTGCTGTTGATTTTGGCAGAGAGTTGTAAACAAATTAGTTGCCTGAATTGCTCATAGGCAAATACTGCATGCTTTAATGTGAGTTCTTAATCTAGCTTGTCACTGTGTTTACATCAAACAGTTTCTTCTGGGCCTTTATCTAATTTTCTTCATCTCTGATGCTCTGTTCCTTCTCATTCTCTTCACAATCCCTTTATCTTTTCTTCAAGCATGTGCAACTCAAAAGTGTTTATTTCAACAACATTACTCAGTGATCTCTCCACAGATGAATAACGCCTTTGGTGCACATCCAGTGATGCTCCTACAATAGAAGCCTTATCAGAGGGGTGAATTTGGCCCTTTGGCTTTTCACTAGAGTAAATTAACACATTAAAAGGTAGCAGATAAAAAAGCTTGCCTAAAATATAATGAGAATTTTTTTTCAGTAAACATTCAGTAACCAGAGTTTCCAAACCATGGTTTGCAAATCAATGAGCAGAACTGTCCGCAAGCCTGGAGGCAGACTGTTAGACAGATTCCCTTTGTAGTGCTGCCTTATTTCTCCTTTCTCAAAAGGCTGAAAATGATTTTGCTTGCTGAAATGTGTTGATGCCCTAAAATACAGTTTATTTTTTAGATGCTAGACATCACTTCACCACTTTTGCAGGATAATATATGGCACATAAAATAGTAATGTTGTGGCCATTGTTACAAATTCTGATGCTAAGAAGTCTGTGCAAATGGTTTTGTTTGTAATAATTAGTGGACAAACCTCTCAGTATTCAAGTTGCCTTACAACAGTGCTGGAGTTCCCAGCTGGCTGTCCTCAGGAGCTGCTAGAACTGAAGGAGCTTTAGTGAAAAGGGCTCTGTAATAAAATCTGGTAGCTGCACAATCAAAAACCATGACTGTGGAGTCAAGTGATACCACTGAGTTTTATTGGTCATGGTGAACCAATGCCATCAATTCGAACTTTCTGGTTTTTTGCTCCCTTTCGATGAACAAAAGGAGGGACTTTGAACAAGCAGACATCAGTGAGGTCTCCAGGAGTACTAAGCATTAGACCTACTTCTAAGCTTATAAAAATCTCACCCCTACCTGAGTACTGACCATTAAAAAAGAAGGTAGTCAATCCAGTCCTTAGTACAGAAAGTCACTCCCATTTCTTGTATCTTAGCTTTTTACAAACTTTGTTATTAGTTTGTTGGTGATTTCACATAAGGATACAACAAGGGCTGGCTGTCACACAGCAAATGAGTTCTTGCCCTGAAGAGATGGTGACTCTAGATCAGTATCAGAATATTTTGTCTTTGATTATTTTAGTCCAATAGGACTAAAGCAATAGGTTACCTGGTGCTTTTGGCAGAGAGTTTCTCCTGATGGGTGGCAAGTGTCGGAGGGAAGATTTTGGGGTTGATCTTGTGGCATTCTAACTAGTTGCCTGATACAGTCCCATTGCCCTCCCAAAACATCTTTTACAAGATTTTCTCCTGGGTTTAGAGAAGTATGTGCTCACCGATAAAATATCCTTGCTTGACAAATAAGGATGGCACATGATAAAACAGCAGTCACCTTTATTGGAATTATGGACCGATGACTCTCAGTTTTCTCAAAAGGCCTCATTTTGATTACTTAGAATAAAGTAGTTTTATACCTGTAAGTCTTGCCCTAGAATTAATCTAACTGTAGATGCAGGCTTGTCTTATACGTGCTACTCAAAGGAAACGGGTTTCTGCTGTTCTTCAAGTATGAAAAGTGCCTTCCAGGGTTCTGTTCTGTAAGTGTTTGAAATTAATTATGTAGACATTTTTCAGTTCTTTCTGTTGCTTGCCAAGTTACTAAGAAAAGGATTTGCACAACTAACTCAATGGTTTGGTATTTTGCTATGAACTATAGCTCAGTAGCTGATACTCACAAATGCCTGTATATTGGAAGAAAATGCATTAAAACTTATATGTTATATTTTATTTAACTGCCTAGAAATTTTAGATTCTTCTTTTTCAGTAAGGGTGTGTTTATCCATACCTTCACTGACAAGACTTGAATTAACTGGCTTTCTTTAAACTGTGGAATGGAACCACTGATTTGGAACTGGAATGGAACTGGTTTGCTAAATACAAAGAGGACAGAGTTCAGAAAAATTATACTTACCTTTTTGAGATAAAAACCCCTTTCTATTCACTTTATAATTGGATTACTCAATGACACTGAAAGCTTATAATGGTTTTATTTAAGTCTACAAGGCAGTTTGAAAATTACTCTGACAAAAGCTAGCTAGCACATGAACTGGAGCGAAGTCCTTCTTGAGAGTCAGAACCCAGCAAGTACCGGTGAAAACTCCTGCATCTACTCCGTGCTTAGGTACTCCTTGCATGCAAAGAAAGTCCTGAAGGGTCACAAATCTCCGTTAAAATCAGCCTAATCTCTTACGCTGTCCAACAGCTGTTAGAACTCAGGCCTGGGGATCAGGTCACCTGGGTTTTAATCCCAGCCGACTGTGTGACTTTGTGCAAATCTTGTAACCTCTTTGCACCTCAGTTCCAATGAGTTGGAATGAGATAGTAGTTTTTGGTCCTTCCTACATCCCTGTTCTGCTGAGAGGCTTCTCAGGAGTGTGTTGAGGCTGGCGGATGGCAGGTGGTGTCAGTGTGCTGAGCACCCTAGTTAATTCTGCTGAAGGAAGCAGAGTAACATATGAAGAGTTTTCTGCCACTTGTGTAGAAACTTATTAGCCAACCAGTCTCTTAGGATAAAATCTTGACACTTGAATTCTACAGAAATCTTGTCAATTATTTCAGTGAGGCTTGAATTTTTTTACCTTGTGTCATTTTTGGTCACTAAATGTGCAGAAAAAAAACAGCAAGGACAAACCATCTGACACACTTTTCCTTCTCACAATGATGTGTTGTTGGTTGTGCTTTAGTTTGCACCATCAGTTCTTTTGAAACTATTATTCCTGAACACGTTGCAGTGGCTCACTTAATGAACTCTCTATTTACGCTTTTATGTAGCAAACTGAGACACTTGGCAATTGTGCTGCAAATTGCCGTTTTGTACTTTTGGGGGCTCTTTTTCTTGGATGTGACTCAGCTGTTCAAAACTGTTGTTGCTGCAGACTTTGTCACACATATCTGATTTTAAAACAGTGAGTCTCGTGTTTTATGACTGCCTACTCACAGGGGATGTTTACAATGCAATCTGTTTCTCACATTTGACCCTGTACCTGTGGCTTCTTACTGAGGTTATTCCAGTTGGCACAATGCCATTAGAAGTATCAGTAATTTATAAAGTGAACTCTCTCAAAGTAACAGAAGGTAATTCATAAACGTTTTTACAGATTGCAACATTAAAATCTAGCTGATTTGAATACTGACAGATTGGGTGAAATTACAAAGAAATTATTTGTTAAAAAATATTTCCTTAAGCTTGTTTTGAATTTGGAGCTGTCATTTAAGGAGTAAGTCCTGACCCTGCAGCTCCACCTGTGCAAGCAGAACATGGTTGGCTGTGGGATCTGTCAGTGTGATCAGGACACAGTAAGTGATGGGATTTCCAAAGTCCTAACGAGAGTGCACTTCCTAATTCTCTTACGCACTTTTGAGCATCATGTAAGAAATCATGTACTTTTCTTTTGTTGAGTTACCAAATAACAGGAGGAATACTTTCACTCCATTTGATTCTTTTATCATTATTATTTTTTTAAAGGCTATGCTTACCGTCTAGGCAAGTATAATTTTATCAGACATTTAGTCTTGATGTCTTGGAAAATTATGTAATGAGATTGCTTATTTTGCCAGTGCAGAAAAATTTCACCATTACATAAAACCAGAGTATATTTTGTGATAGTGGGCTACTTCATGCTATGAGTTCAGTGTTCAAACAAGTTTCTGAGCTCTGGCACCTCATAAGAGGAGGTTTTCAATCCAGATGGGGGATATCAGAAGATAATCCAATCATTACCATCCTACTCCCTTCCTTATGGAGAATCTCCCGTCCTCAGCGGCTAGATGTAGAACTAAATTGATCCTGCTGTTTCTTTAAACATTATGGTATTTTCTGGCTTTTTTAATGTTTTCAAATATGTAGTTTGAGCTCAAAGACAATAGTCTTTGAAATATCTACAGGTGTACCAAGTTGATTTGGTTGAGAGGCAGCTGCCTTTTCCAGCAATTTTCTCAGTTGACATATGAACAGTGCTTGATAGTCCTGCTGGAAAAACATAACGTAGCTATATTAATAGAGTTTGCTTGGGTTTTGCCTTAAGATACTGCTTTTTTGTGCACCACTACGTCTGTTTCTGAACGTCAGTACTTCCAGTGCTAAACACAAATAGAGCAGTGTTTTCTACTAAAGCCTCTGCCTCATTTTCTGCTGCCTTACATGTGGAGATTTGATATTTGATACTAAAATCAGAAACTTTTCATCTAGGGGGGAAAAAAAAAAAAAAAGATTTCTAGGCAAAATCATTAACTTCCAGTACTATGTGCCTGGATCTACAGAGGGCTTTTTTTTTCAACCTAGAATCTTATTACTGGTAGTGTGTGCCATGAAGCATCCTTTGATGCCCTGGTGTGTATTACACCTGGGACACCATGTGAGGGTCTGCTCCAAAGGCACAGCCTTCTTGTGCCAAAATGCTACTGCTTTCCCCTTTTGGGGGCTTTCTGTTGATACGTTTATGCTTATTGCAGTATCTCCCATCTTGGAGCTAACCTGTGATTAGTTTAGTAAATAGCAGCCTTAACAAACATACACCAGCTCATAAATAGCAGTTCACAAAGATGCTATGGATCAGCTTGTGAAGTCTTAGAGCAGCTCAGGAGCTGCAGGTAAGTAGTGTTATGCTTTTAATGGCGCTGAAGCTGGGATTTGCAGTTTATAAAAGCAAACAGACAAACAAACAAGGAGTTATTTTTAGAGCTGGCACTAGAACTAAGTTTTTAGTCCCCAAATCTGAGTTCTAGCTATTACCATGGGTAACCAACTAGTAGGTCTCTGTTTTGAACTTCATTGTGAAGACTGAACTGTTTTGCTTCAGTTTGGAATACTGGAAAACCAAACCACGTTAATACAGAGAGTTCTTATCAGGCAAATGAAATTACTCTGAAATAAAGTTTTGTGCATATTAATTTATGAGGATGGCCCAGAACAAACACTAGAGTGCTGTGCAAGTGTCAGGAACTGAAGAGTTACTCAGCAAAATGTTAAATCAGGTCCAATGAGTTTTCTGAAGTAAAAAAACAGTGGGGCTATATTTCATTCCTAACTGTATTAATTTGGAGATTCAGTGTTTTATAATGTAGGCTGAAAATATAAAAATGCTGTGTACTGTTAATTCTAACTTGTGATTCAAAGTAGGGCTTTAGCAGTGATGCTTACTCTTACAAGACTTGTAAAAATGTCGTCTTAAAAAACTGTCTGCGTAGTATGGCTCTTTAACTATGATGGATTCTCAAGAGGTACTGAATTCAATGACACTGTGACAAGGATTTTTGTTGTAGTTTTCATTTTTTTTTCTTTAAAACCCCTGTTTTCAAGAGCACTGCTTATTCTGTCTTTTGGACTACATAGCACAAGTCCATGAGGATGAATTCCTGTGTGGTTTCACTTCAAATGCTTTTTTGCAGATGGCAGATGCTTTTCAGCTTCTTAGTGATCTGGGTTACAACAATTTCCTTGTTTTGTTTTAAGCTTCCTGATTTTTTTTGCCCCATCTATAATTTAATCTTGTTTCAAACATGTAGAGGTTTTTCCATATGGGGACGCTCCAGAAAGCTAAGTCAGTGAAACCTATAGCGTTAATGTCTGTGAATTAAGGTGTGTTAAATCCCCATGTAAATGTTCTCATTTCAAAGTAGGGTGGCCTTCCATTCTGGTTGCATAATCCTCAGTGGGGTTTTCATCACAATGTGCAGTTCAAGGTGGTTGGTGAATTTTAAAGCGCAGAACAGGTTTCTGACCAAGATACTGCAGAGCATTCGTGAAGGGATTCACCCTTCTGTATTCTCAGGTTGGCAATTACAACATTGCTAACAGCTGGCTCCTTGAACTGCAGTTGCAAAGCTCAGCACCTACACACTAGAGGCCACATTGCTGAAGTCCTCTTTTTCTACTGCCATGTTTTTCAGCCCTCTCTGATTTAGCTTGACGCTAGCAGCATGGTGTAAATGATGCCAGTAGAACTAGGTTTATTTTTATAGTGCCCATCACAGGCATGCTTGTTTCTCAGACAATAATCTTCCTTTCTCTTTTTCTTCTTCATTTATATCTGCCTGGATCTGGAGGATGAGAGTCCCTCTTAGCACTCATGCAAGCAGCCACCTTATAAGAAAACCACACTCAACAGGTTTATTACGGAGGGGTTTACCACTAAGCAATGCCACTATCGCGTGTTTACTGTCACCCTGCTTTGTAACGGTGCATGTTTCTCCCTGTGCGCTGTTTCCCACCCTGTGTGCTTGTCACCATTCAGAGGACACGGCTGCAAAGATGTGCATGGAAGCTCAGCAAAGAAACTGCAGAACCAAAGCCATTAAGATACAGCTCTCCTCACACTGAAGAAAGAGCTCCTCCTGAAGGCAAAAACTGAGACCTGTGGCTCTTTAAGTTATTTGTACTTTTTGTGTGTTTGCATTGCATATAAGAAGATAACACTTTTTTATTGTACTTGCACTATATTGAGCCCTAAGCCCAGAAAAAATGAATATACAATCCAAGGAGTGTAATTACAGAAAATCAAACAAAAGTGCAAACAAGCTCCATTTACAGATGTGGAGAACTCCAGCATTGAGACAGGGCAGCAGCATGTGCTGGGGATGGCAGTGGGGTGAGTTCTTGCTGGAGAACCTGCATGCTGCTTGCCATCACCTTGGGTGAGTAATGGATTTCAATATTCATGGGCAGACTGTGAGGGCCAATGGTTATGTCGTGTTATGTTGGTAAGAACTCTGCCCATACACTTTGTTTCTCTCCTAAACAGCTCAATTTATGCGCAGATTTTTTTTTTCATGATGACTTTTTCACCCATTTATTTCTATTATGGGTGTAATCCAAAGCCTGCTGATGCAACTGAAAGTTCTTTTCTAACTTCTGGTGTGTCTCCATAATGCCACACTTAACGTGTCTCTGCAAGAGTCCTCATGCCTTCTTGTCTGTGTTTAAAAGTGAGCTTATCGGGATCTCAAAAATCAGACAGTATTGGCATGAATACTTCAGAAAGTGGATTTAGAGGGGAAGCCAAATTTTTCCCTTATGTACATCCTATGAAGCCTAGTTCATACCCAAAGGGTGTGAACCCAAGGAGATCTAAAATGGCTATCAGTGAAAGTGACCTTTTCTGTTAAATCTGCTTTCAAATTCTATGATGTCATTACTGCAACTAAATAGAGCATTTAGGAAAACAAAACACTGCTAATAGTTGCCCATGTTTTAAGGGATAATACTGGATAACTGGCCCTGCACAAGAAGCAGCAAATCAACAGGGAGTTTCCCTAAGAAACAAGGTCTGTAAGAAACAAACCCCTTACAGTGGCTTACTGTAAAACGTATCAAAAAAGACAAATATTTGAACTTTGTTAATTTTGTTAGTATCTTCAAAGCGTATTTTTTTTTTCTTGTGATGAAACCAACAGTTTGTTTATAACCTACAGATGAGCTTATTTTCCTGTCACCAAGTACAAGATTTTTTTATTTGAAATAAAATATGAAGGGAGTGTGCATACATACATGCCCAATATGGCAGGATTCTCAGTATTAAGAGTGGGGTTAATTTATGGCTTGGTCAACATTTTCCGATGTCAGATGTGCAAATATATGTGCTGTGCACACACACATGTATTTGCACATATAGTCTTAAAAAATTTCCATTAGTGATATCCAGAGATTACGCAGTCCTATTTCCCACTGTTCACTCTGGCAGCATAAACCATGATATTAATTTGCCTTGACAGTAGTTATTCCAAAATACCTCTAAAAGACACTGTTATTTGAAACCCCTTTTAAAATATTTTTGAACACATAAATCTTATGTGGAAAGGTTAAAGAAAAATCTCTTAAATGCTCTCTATGCTAAGTATCCATATTTATTACAAAAAGCCATCTGCTTTCCCTTTTTCCTTTGAGCTGACTGTTCAGTGGGGTTGCTCCATGCCGTGAGTCAATCCATACCGATGATTACAAGACTGGGGCTTTTGTTTCTCCTTTTTGAACAGTTTCTTATGCTCAAGATTAGGGGGACAGGGCAAAAAAAATTAAAAAGTCTGTGGTTTGTAATTGAATGCACCTTTAGAAGTACCTCAGAAGGCAAATACTTTTGAGGTGGTTAATTTCTGAGAGTTCCTAATAGACACTAAATTGTTTTTGTATTTCCCAACACTGTCTTCATCCAACTAATGACAGCCTGCAAGATCCAGTGTTTGGGAGCAGCTGTAGAAATAACTCATTTTAGAATGTGTTTGGACTTTATCTGTCTGTAAAGAAAAATTCACCTTTGTTTCTGACTTGTTTACTTAAACTTCAAGAAGTAGAAAATATAGGTACTACATGAATGTTTTTGTCCCCATCAAATAAAAAAGCAGCTTAGTTAGGGGTTGTTGGTTTGTTTGTTTGGGCTTTTTTTAATACCTACATTAAACATCTTCTAATTCATCTCTTTGCCTTTCTTAAGTAAACCAATTATATACAGTAGAATTCAAGTACGGTATGGTCTAGATTTCCTTTACATTATATGGGGTTTAAAGAGTGGAAAATATCAAAATTGTCAAAAAAGTCTTAATCTAGAGAAAACTAATATTTAACCAGTCATGTTTTTCCATAATGCCTGTAATATGTTATGCTTGTTTGCACACAAGACTGTCTTGACCTGTTTCGAGTAGTCAGGCATCTCACTTTTATTCAGACCTATATGGAGTTTTAGATAAACCTGCAAGAATGTGCTTTTACAAACTAAATTTTCTAAAGAAACTCTTTGGTATTCTGGAGTAAATGTATTTATTTACCAGTATGTGCAATGACTGATTTTTGTATTTTCACATAATTTACCTTGTGTATGTCATAGAGGTTTTGGTGTTTGTCAATACAAACCACTGTGCAGAAATATTAAACTTGATTTTTTTGAAACAACTATGTCTTTCCCTACCAAAGATCAGAAATACCGTGATAAATTACCTACAGAATATGGAGGTTATTTAACATAAGGCATTTCCAGTGCTGTTTAAACTGTATTTTTACCCTTAATGCTACTATGAATTCAGAACACAACACATAGCCATAGAAAGTTATACCATCAGTCCTGACTTCACCGGATCTGTCGTCATTTCCAGCCTGTACGTTTTCTCAAACTGTGAGCTCAGAGTCTTGAAATTGGTACTCACTGTGGAAATACTCCTCTTGCCCATTTTCGTGAGGGGGACGGTGAGATTCCTACGTTGGCTCCTCAAGTCCTTGTGCCCGATGGTCACGTCCTGTTCCTGCTCCCTCAGTGCTGTTTGCTGTGAGCTAAACCAACTATTCCAAACTCCAGCTGGTGTTAAGGACTGAATTCATGGCCTGCTCATGTGTACCAAAATCAGTCTGGAAAACGGTCAGAAAAACCTGTGATACAGTTCAGTAAGAACAAGAGCAAAGAACTACTTAGGCACGAATGATCAGCTGCACAGTTACAGAAAAAACAATCTCCAAATATGTAAAAAGCTATTGGATATTTTCTGACTACAAGGCAACTGAACAGACATTTATATCTGAGCAACTTTCAGTGGCAGGAGACTCGCAGTTTCCTCTGTCAGGAGCAATATGGGTTTGGGTAATCTTGCATTGTGACAGCTGGTTGATCAGAGCAGGAGTCACCAGCAGAGGAGAAGCCATCTCTGGGCACTGCCTAAGCCATCCTGGCAAAATCCCTGAGAAAAATGAGCATATCGTCAGGTGTTTGCTCTCTAGGAATCTGTGCCCCCCCAAAAAAAACTGGTGAAGCTCCAAAGCTGAGAAAAATCACTCAACTAGACTAATGCTTACAGCTATGTTTGTATACCTCACATGCCACAGTCACCCTGCACTACCATCATTTTCTCCTGTTGGTGCTGCAAAGAAATATGAAGCCTTCAGTTGAAGTATTAAAAGCAGTCCCAACAACTGGTCTCTGTGTTAGTAAAGGAAAACTCATTGGTGGTTTGTTTCATTTTGTTGTTCCTTTTTTTCTTCAGGAGTGCTGTGATAGAATTATTCCTCAGCTCACACTCCAGTGCCAGGTGTGTTTGGTGTGTTTTTGGGGGGTGAGTTGCCCCCCCAGAGCAACTCACAGGCCACAGCTGAATTCTGTTGCTCCCTGTGCTAAGGGGCCTGAAAATAAATTCTGGACTATTACTTGTCTGGTAAAAATTACCTTTCAGAAGGGTGGAGGATAGCAAGGTCAAAAAGAAGACTGGACATAGCAATTAAACTTTTGTTATTAATTGGGGAGCTTAGTGTGTTACACACAAATGTATTGCTTTATATTTCCCTCACTGGTGCAAGGAGGATTTAACTCCCAGTGCAAAGTGGAGCAGCTCCAAAGGACATGCTGATTGACTGACACCAGTCGACAGGCTGCTGGTTAGGCCACCATCAGGGGACAACTGATTTGGTGGCCCTTGCTCCACACCACAGTGTGAGGATTTACAAACGCCTCCTGCTCCTGTAGCGAGGGTCTGCATTAATACAGCAGGCTGCCTTTATCCAACAGTAAAATTTGTGTGTGTCTTCACACCCAGTGCTGTACCCAGGCCTGGTCAAGCTGCTTGCTCAGAACAGAAACACCATCGAAAGGCCAATGGAACCGCTCACCTGTATCCCACGTGTGTGGGTGCAAGAGTACAATGTCCACGCACAGCGAGTCACGGGGTGCTCTCACGAGCTGAGCTGTCTTTAGCAGAGAGATTCTTTGCATGCAGTCTGGAGTACTCTTAAGATTATCGCACTACGGAGCATGGACTTTGTTATTTACGACTATTTACTACATTTTAGTTTCTTAATGTATGAAAATGGCTGTGCTTCACAAATAACAGCACTTTTTCATGTGTTTACAACATCTTGCACAAAATTAAATGCACAGATTTGCCCAAATGTAAATGAGAAAGCTGAACTTATAAAATTTCACATACCTTTTTAATTAGCAGGAATTTGAGGCACATATTTGTACAGACAGGTAAAATTCTGTAGGTCCATGCTTCTGTTGGTTGCAGCAGGCCTGAGATGGCATCCTCGTTTCACCTGGCAATGCACCGGACTATTACTATAGCTGCAGCAGCCATGGTATATGGGTATTCTATACCACTGGCAAGGAACAAGTAAGGGCTGTGTGCTTGGCAAGTCATGCAGCTGTATCAATCCATCCAGCCTGACTATTTCTACAGAAGAACCAGAGCTGTCCATCATCCCACCCTTTGCACTCAGTTTCTCCACTCATGAGGGGTGTTTTAATAACAAGAGCATTGTTTCAGAGACAGAGGGATAGACAGGTGATGTTACTTGCAGTGGAATGAAGGCAATCCTTTAACAGCTGTCTTTGGTATTAACATATTCCTAAATAAAATGCAGTATGCAGAAACGCTGCCTATCAGCTCCCAGGTGGTGTAGAGGCACAGAGGGAACTCACAGAGAAGAAAATGCTAACCCTGCTCATAGATAGAGGTTGAACTATTGGCATGGTTCGAAGAGAAAGACTATGTTGAGAGAGCACAGAATGTGTTGGAAAAAAACCAAAACAGTTGGCCGATGGAATGATTCAGAAAATAAACATACTCCTAATGAAAGAGTAAGTATTCAATTTTCTTCCCCTTTACTCTGAATTTTCTCTCTTCCTTTTCTATGAATTAATTTTTGCAGCAAGGTTTCTTTATAAATAACACAAGCAATCTAAACATCAGGCCACAGTTACAACATGCAAAACCAGCGAGCCTGTCCCTCAGGTGTGCCAGCTGCACCGCTCGGCTTGCAGCCCTCTGCAGATCTGCTGAGGTCACTCCATCCCACCGTCTGCATTGTTGATGAAGGTATTAAATAGTACTGGTCCCAGTACAGAGCCCTAAGGGACACCACCTGTCACTGATCTCCTTCTGGACGCTGACCACTGCCCTCTGGATGTGACCATCCAGCCAGTTCCTCATCCACAAAACAGTCCATCCACCACATCCAATTTAGAGATAAGGTTGTTGCAGGGGGCTGTGTCGAAAGCTTTACAGAAGTTCAGATAGATAACACCTATAACTCTTCCCTTGTTCAACCAAGCTGTCCCCCCCCCCATAGAAGCCCACGAGGTTTGTGAGTGTGGCAACTGCACCTGCCCGCGCCTCCTCCCCTCCCCACGCTCCAACCCCCCCACAAAGCGCCAGAAACTTCCAGAGCGACAGACCATTATGGTCATGTATCCACCCATTGGTTGACAGGCAGGGCCCTTGACCAATGAAACGCCTCGGTTGAGAGAAGTTTCCAGACCACTACCATAAATGACCAGAAGCTCATATAAACGGACCCCACCGGAGACCGCGTGTCAGTTTGGTGGTGTTCAAGGAGCGGGACTTTCGTGAAGAAGTCTTCACTGTGGAGTTGGTGTGCAGGCCAAAGACATTTCCTAGAGGATTCCAACGGTGAGTGATTACATCTCCTGGGTACCCTTGGGAGTCCTCCATTTTCATGAGTGGGTTGATGCATGCTTTTGAATTACCATTCAAAATTTTTGGGCTGTCTTGAGTCTGAATTAGTTATGTAGTAACCGAGCCCCCAGCTGGTGTCTGAATACGTGTATTGTTGTGTTGTCAGAGTGCTGAATAGTTTTGGACAAAGTCTGTTGGCAGTTGGGTCTTTCCTAGACAATTCTGTTTAAAATGAAGTTTGTTTGGTGCTTGTCGCCTGCCTAAGCTGGTTCCTGGGGAGCTTTTGCGATGTGTAAATTGGCATCGTTGGGCCCGATATGAAAAATGGAGGAATTACTGGGGAGTTGCAGCTTGTCACGCCTTTCATCTCTATCCACAGAGGGTGCAAAAGGTTCCATCCCAGTGTAGGGGCAGCAGGTGTGGGGTTTTGTGAGCTGCTGAGAGTGGAACTTGCCTGAGCGCTCTGAACATGGGGAGGAGGATAATACTGAGAGGTGGTGTAAAAGTAGAAAGGCAAAGAGAAAGCGAGCAGAGCAGACACATGCGTTGGAGCGCGGGGCTGAGGTCGCCCTGGCACAAACGGGGAATCCCCCCTCACAGCGTTGCCCGAAGTTGAAAGTTGGTGGCGGGTGCAGATTCCGAGGAGTCGGAGGCGAAAGTAGTTACAACGAAATGGAGACATCGGAGAGAAAAAAGGCAATGTTTTACTAAAGTAGGCACACGGGTTCGCAAGGCGGGAAGCCCCGAGCTCTTGCCTGTGCAGCCGCAGGGACGGTCCCGAGCTCAGGGAATCGCGTACTCTGCTCTTGGGAGGAGCGGGGCGGAGACAGGAGGGTGCTGGGGACCCGGAGCGTTCTGATGGTTCTGTCGGAGTTGGCGGGAGGAACACGAGCGGCTGCTGGTAGCCCAGCAACGGGGAGGGGGCAGGGACGGGAAGGGATCCCCATGGCTCTACTGGCAGACCCGGCCCCTTCGGCCGCTCCTCAGAGGCTGCCGAACGCTTTTAAAAAAGACGTCCATTCCCTCGGAGGTGGGATTCGGAGGGACTTAAAATCGGCGAAACCCTCGAAATGGCGGCAGTACACGTGCTCACCGGGCCAGAAGTGTTACGTGATACAGCACGGTAGCAGGGGGTTCGGCAGCCCGGTGTGAGCCCCGGGAACCGGAGACATGCCGCGGGGGCAGCGGGGCATGGGCCGCGGGGGGAGCGCCGGCAATCGCCCCTCAGCATCTCGGGGATGGAACATGCGATCCAGGAGGCAACGAATTGCGAGGGGGGAAAAGCCGCTTTGGCGACTGCACCCCCCGACCTCTGGAGGGAAACTTAATTAACCCTTTCACGCCTCTGCGGGGGGGAGCGAAATCTGTTAAATCAAAAGTTGCGGATTAGGGCGTGAGCCACCCACCCTGCATGGTAAACACTTGTCCGTGATATTCCTGTGGGTTCAAAATTGATAACTTTATAGGGGTTTCTGTGTTTGTTTTTGGTCGATTAGATTTTTTTTGTTTGTTTTTAGGATTTTTTGTTTGTGGGTTCTTTGGTTTCTTTTTGAGTTTTTTGGGGGGGGTGTTCTGGTTTTGTTTTTTGGGGTGTTTTTTTGGTGGGTTTTTGGGGTCTCCTTGGATGTTTTTTTTTGGTGAGTTTTTTGAGGGGGACTTTGAGGGAGTGGGGTTTTTTGGTGTTCTTTCTCTCTTCTTTTTTATTAATAAGGCAGTTCTGGGGTGAAAGCTGCTCTCATTAGGGCTTCACAGCTCACTTCTGCGAGGAAGTTGCTGCAGCATTCAGACTTCGCAGTTTGTTCCCCTGCAGCTGCAGTCTAAAGAAGCTACTATAGCGTTAGAACTTGGCAGCTTGGTCCTGTGTTGCTGATATACAGAAAAACCCATACTCAGGATAATACCTCCTGCTGAGGGCAGCACAGCAGGGTGTTACAGAGACGGTCTTGATCATCAGATGCACTCGCTTGTCCTATAATTTTCCAGTTTGGCCAGTTTGTAAACTGGATGGGTGGTGGCGCTTCATTATTGATTATCAGGAACTGAATAGCAACACCCCACCCTTTACGACTGCCATCCTGACATAACTTCAGTGGTGACTGCAATACAAGCAGCAGCCCATCTGTGGGTGGCAGCCTTAGATGACAAAGATACTTTCTTTATGATTTCTCTAAAGAAGGAGGACAAACCCCAATTTACCTGGGAAGGGAGACACTACACTTGGAATTGTGTTCCACAAGGGAATAAACAAGGAGTGTCGAACTCATTTGCACCGAGGGCCGTGTCAGTGTTGTGGTTGCCTTCCAAGGGCAAAATGTAACTTTAGGACTGTATAAATTCAACTACTCCTATATTTTTATACAGTCCTAGAATTACATTTTGCCCTTGGAAGGCAACTGTGAGGCAGAAGTGGTCCCTGGTGAAAATGAGTTTGACACCCCTGGTATAAACACTCCCACTACGCACAACACCCTGACTCTACTCATTAACACTGTGAATGTGCCATCAGGTATTCACATATATTAATCTACAGATGAGATCTTGGTGGATGGAGGCAATACGAAACAGGTTGAGCAGGTAGCTGAGACTGTCCAGAGCTTACTGACAAAAACTAAACTATTCCACCTTCCAAATGTCAAGGTTCTGGTCAGGAAGTTAAATTCCTAGGGGCCTGGTGGAGAGAGGGAGCTATTTTAGTACTGATGATCATACCGTGTTGGCTATTGAGAGGGGCCAGACCCTGAACAGCAAAGCAAAGTTGCAGCAGCTATTGGGCACATTGGGGTACTGGAGAAGACACTTTCTGGGATTTTCAGTGATTGCCTGCACATGATAAGACCTGCTTTGGAGGAACAGCCATGGGATCGGACCTCACAGCATGCAGAGGCCCTTAATGTTCTCAAAGATGAACATAACAGAACACACTCCACAGCCACAGTGGTTCAAGATTGGGCTCGAGGGTAAGGTATTGAGTGCTCCATACACCATATTGCTCCCACGCTAGTGGAATTGCTGATGGGGCTTATGGTCTGATTAAAAAGTGTACTGACTTCTCACAACCCAGTTGGGACACGTGGCTAACGCAAGCAGTCCTCATTGTTAATGACTGCCGGGGGACTTATGGAAGCCCCAGAATCAAGACATTTTGTCCCCAGAGGCCACCAGTAGACAATGTTTCCTTACCAAACAATGGAAAGGACCAGCTTCTATTAGAAGCACACATGGGCCAACCTGTCAGGGTGAAATTACCTTCTATCAGTATTGTGCCCATGACCCTGGCAAAACTGAGAGGCTTATATGCCTGGGAAGCTCTGAATGGAAGTGGGAAAACTCACTGTATTTGTGTCTGGTGGATAATCCCAGACTTGGAACATGAAAGACGAATTTCAGAGCTTGAATTTTGTTTTTTCTTGCAGGACAATGGAAAAATGGACAATCTTGTCATTTCTTCTAGCAGTGGTGAGAGTGACCAGTGTGGACAATTTGAAGTATGATGGAAGCCTTGATACTGCAGCAAAGGTTGACAATATTTATGGCCAAATCTACTGATAACCTGGATTGTGGGCAGCTGTTGTAGCTGTCCAGATAAAGAAACTGTCTCAAATAACCCTTGAAACAAGTTCAGGGTTATTAATGCAGATGATGATGGCAATGGCATAATGGAACTTCAAGATACAGAACTAATTTTGTATACCTGCCAAAGGGACTTGGTAAAACGGCACTACCTCTTTCTGTGGCTATATCTCAAATACTTTTATCTTCTGGAAGTCAGTGAATGTGTCAAACTGGACAAGGAATCTTTGCCCTTAGATGCACCTGTGCAGAAGAGCTATTTAATATATTAGGAGAAACAATGCAAAATACTAGTATAAGAATGCTAGAGTGTATGAAGTCTTGGACATGTCCATAGACAATTTCTCCATCCACATGTATGTATCAGTGCTGCTTCAGGACTAAATGAGGTGAAGGAAGCAGCAAAGGATACAGGCAATTAATGCCACACTGGGGACTAATTGGGTGGAAAAAGTTTGATGTCTGGTTTTTCTTTGCCGGGATGGCTAACCAGCCTTCTACAACCTTTGAATAGTGCTTACCTACTTACCTGTTGCCACTGATGACTGTTGCTATAATTTTGTTGTTGGTTAATTATTGATGGTAATTACTGATTGTGTTTGTAATGGTTGGAAGGTAACAGAGAAATGCTGATTCACAGTGGGCCTTGAGACTTGGGAAGACTGTGCTTCCTTTTAACTTCAGAGGCAAGAGGTGACTGCACCACTGCTCTGAAGAGACCAGTTGAATCATGACTCTGGTAATGGGGTGGATGTGTGGCAGGTGCACCTCCCACTGTGGCACTTGCCCCGCACCCCAAAAAAAAACGCACTAGAAATTTCTAGACAGTAGACGACAGTGGTCACATATACACTCCTTGGTCAACAGACAGGGGCCTTGACCTTCCATCTGTTCAGGGAAGTTTCTAGACCATTACCATAAATGACCATAAGCTTATATTCAATGAGGGTATAAATGGAGCCTACCTGAGACTCCCTTTGAGTTGGTCTTCCACAGAGTGCAGCTGTGGTCAGAGACTCTCCTCCTTAGACTGGGACACCATCTACGGAGATTTTCTCAAGGACTAAGACACCTCGCCTTGTGATTACACCTTCCAGGTACCCTTGAGAGTTCTCAGTTTTTGAGTGGGTAGATGCACATCTTGAACCATCATTCTAAACTTTTGGGACACCTTGAGTCTGAATCAGCTGTGTAGTAACTAAACTGGTATCCCAATATGTGGTTTAGGATGTTGTTGGAGTGCTGAATAATTTTGGATAAACCCTGTTTGTAGTTGGTTCTCTGCTAAACAATTCTGGTTAGAATCAATCAAGTCTGTTTAGAACTTACCACCTACCTAAATTGATTTTGGGGTGCTTCTGTGACAGGCGACACTTGCATTGTTGATGCCATGCTGGCTGTCTTGAATCGTCTCCCTCTGCTTAAGGTGCCATAGGATAGAATAGAACAGATGAGTGCAGTTGGAAGGGGCTTAGAGTGATCGTCGGGTCCAACTGCCAGATGGCTCCAGGGCTGACCAAGTTCAAGCATGGTACTATGGGCATTGTCCAAATGCTTTTTAAACACGGGCAGGCTTGGAGCATCAGCTGCCTCTGTAGGAAGCCTGTCCCAGAATTTGAACTTCTTCTCTTGGTAAAGAAATGCTTTCTAATGTCCAGCCTGTACCTCCACTGGTGCAGCTTTGGACTATTCCCATGTGTTGTATCACTGGATACCAGGGAGAAAAGATGAACATCTCCGTCTCCATGCCCCATCCTCAGGAAGCTGTATGGCAGGAGTGTCAAACTCATTTTCACCAGGGGTCACATGAGCCTCGCAGTTGCCTTCAAAGGGCCAAATGTAATTTTAGGGCTGTATAAGTGTAACTACTCCTTAACAGTTAAAGAGTACTTAGACTTACACAGTATAACCTTACAATCAGCCCTTTGAGGAAAGTGGGCAAGATTGTCCCTGTCCACTTGGGGCTTCCATAGGTGAAGTTTATGCTTAAGCTGTGACTAAAAAAGCCTAAAGTCCTTAGCTGTTTTCACAGAACACTGCTTGCAGCTTTGTTGCCTTCTGGTCACATTTGAGGACCTTGACTGGATGCCAGGTACCACCAAAGCTGCGCTACCTCCCCTCAGATCCCTCTGTAAGGTAAACAATGCTTCCATTTCATCCTGTTTGTTTCTCATACTGAGTGCATTTGTGTATAAGCATTTCAGGTACATTCTTGAGCTCTCTGTGCCCCAGGAGCAGTTGTAAATGTTCCCAGTAGCACTACCACCCATGGGTGATGCCATACCAACCCTCAGTTTACCTACTGCAATGCTGTTGGTATCTGCTCCCTGCATCCATTCTAGTCTAAAGCTGTCTTGATCAGCCCTACCAGTTCCTGCCTCAAGACACTTCCAACCCCCTCATTGGGACAGGTGCATTGTGTCAGGCCCCAGCATACCTTGTCTCTTGAAGGCTCTTCATGTTTTTAAAAAAACAAAGTCTTGGTGCAGCCATTAGTCCTGGACCCAGGTATTGAAATCCTGGGCTTGCTCCTAGCTTCTAGGAGGATCTGTTCTGTTGGAACGATAAAGGACTCAGCATTCCGATTCAATGTGAACCACGCAAAGCCGTTTATTACAGAAACAAGCCTCCTTATATGTGCAACTATATTCTAATCACATGTCCACGCTCCAAGCATGGATTTGCTAAATGAGTATCATGGTCTGTCCATGCACTGGAGTCTCACTGGTGATACGTCCGATGATTCACGCCACACCAGGACCCCGCTGATTGAGGAACGCCCCTCTTTCTCACAGCAGATTCTGTTCTCAGCTTCTGGAAGTGGCCTTGAGATTCCTTTGAGCCTGACTAATTCAGCAACAAATCTTCATCTATGAAAACCCCTCCACACTGTTCCATGGTCTTCCCAGGCAGACCTTTCACTACATAGGTTCCCAAAGCCCCAGACAGCCTGACCTTGAAGGCTTGCAGGAATGTGGCATCCACAGTTTATCTGGACAGCCTGCTGCAGTGTCTTGCAACCTTTGTGACCAGAGGCAGTTCTCTGCCTCTTCTTCAGTGCTGTGGCCCCTGGGCTGGGCCAACACCCAGCACATTGGTGTCTTTCCTGGACTGGAGGAAAACAAGAGATGACAGTGGAGTCCAGGTGTAGTCACCAAGGTACTAAAGGAGAGGAGGAATGTGTCTTCACTGTTAATTTCTTGGTCTATTGTTTTCATAGA
Organism: Nesoenas mayeri; assembly: GCF_963082525.1. Taxonomy (NCBI): domain Eukaryota; kingdom Metazoa; phylum Chordata; class Aves; order Columbiformes; family Columbidae; genus Nesoenas; species Nesoenas mayeri. The sequence continues at coordinate 56,843,528 of NC_137548.1, forward strand.
CTCACAGAATGTTAAGTGATGGTTGGGCTGATGGTAGGGCACTGGCTGTGTGCTCCTGCAGTGCCATGGTTATGGTGTCATGGAGGAAAGCCCTGGCATGATGTAGTGGTGCTAGGGTGGCCATGCTGGAGGTAGTTCACTTCCATGGCTTCTTCTTGCTCTTCAAGTGGTTCTACCTGCATGGGCTCTGTGCCATCAGGCACATGAGTGATGGCCATTGCTACCATGCTGCTGATGGTGTGCTTCCTCCTTCTATTTTGTTTCTGCTGCATGTCTCTGCTTTCCCATGCAAAAGTGGGCAGCCACTTACCTTGCTGAGGTGGAACCCGTTTCTTCAGTCATTCTTGTAAACTGAGGGGCTTGAAGCTCAGTGAATTGTGAGGTGGCTGCTGGGATGTCTGTGTGTGTAGGGCCTGGAACAAATGGTAGTGAGGTAGCTCATGACATGAGGAGGCCACTGTGATGGGGATGCATGTGGTGAAATGTGGCTGTTCTGTGAGCTGGAGGGCCTGTGGTCTGAAAGATGGCTTCATGTGGGAGAAGGAGGGTTGATGTGCTGAGAACCCCTGTCCTAGGAATCATTCCCCTGTGGTCTCCTGCTGCCTCTTGGGCACAGGGACTGCCTTCCCTTCCCCTTGTGTGCCTGGGCCCAGCCCCCTCCTCATCCTCCCATGGTTGGGCTCCCCTGGATGAAATGGTAACAAGAGTGTTCCAGGAGGGTCAGGGGGTCCTCAGTGACCCCCCACCAGTGCAGCTCCCCACAAGTTGCGCAGCCCCTGATTCCTGACAGTGGCTGAGAGGGGTGAAGCACCTGGACATTGTGCCAGCGGGAAAGGGAGGCACAGCTAGCCTGCACAAGGGTTCCCAGCACTCCATAAAACAATTCCTGATTGCCAAGTCTTATGTGGGCCCTCCTTCCCTGTCCCCTGGTCCTGGAGTGTGGGGAGGTGCCATCTCCTCTGCACAGAGCCCCAAGGGAGAAGGGGGGGCCTGGCATCTTTTGGGCCACTGTGCTGGTGCCATGTGAGGGGTCTGTTGGAGGCCACCAAGGAGGTCCCTGGGGCCTGGAAGTTTCAATCTGAGGTTCACCCTCAATCTCTTCTATACCTCTAAGGACAAACTTTATTGCTGGTGGTGGTGTTGGTTGGTTGGTTGGTTTCTTTTAATCCCCAGGAATATTTTCAGTGTTCTGTAACACGAAGTATGGTTCAATTCCTGGATTCATTTGGGAGTTTCACCACAGCTATGGCAAAGACAAAACTAGGAATGTTTCAGTCTTGCCCACATGCTTCATGGAACACAGCATAGATGAGGCTACTGGGCCTGCAGTGTGGCATAAACTGGGAAATGGGTGGCAGGTTGAGGCAGCATATGAATTTTGTGAATTTTGGCTATGGCAGTGTCTTGGGCATACAGCAGCAGCAGTGACACAGTTAAGAAAGAGTCACATCTATGACTAGGGTCTGTTCTGCTATCAGTTAATGTTCAGGTAAGAGAAAGAAGGCATACTTTCTCCTCCAACTTCCTGGTGATCTCATAAATATATAAACATTTGATTATTTTTTGTATTTGGTAGTGTACAAACAGATGTGCTTGAGAAAGAAAAGACATTTTTCTAAACTCTGGGAGGACAGAGAGGAAAAATGAGGACTATTTCTTCAGAATATGACAGAATCACAAATATCTGAACCAGATAATCTGCTCCAAGATAGCAGTCTCCAAAAACAAGGACAAAGCACTGTTGGCAACGTTGTGGTAAACCATGATAAGACTACAAGAGAGGGCATCAGGTAGATGATGTGACTGATTGTTACCATGGAAATGAAATTGGTACAAAGAGCTGAGCACAGAAGTCTTCATTGGGAACAAAAACCACACAAATGACAGTTTATAACCTTGACCTTTGTCATCTAGATAACGTCCACTACTGTCCCTGTTACTCAAGTCCTTTTGTGTTGCGCTTTCTCAGTGTGCCTGTTTCATTGAAATCACTGGCTTTTTGCTTTCTCAGTGCTGCATTTTCATTTTCTGACTCCACAGACAGATCCTCTTGGATAGACTCTTCTGCTTCGCTGCAACTCTCAGAGTGGAACCCAGCATTCTCTGCTATGACAGCAGGATCATCATCATTGTAACAGCAGCAGCACCCCTCAGTGTTCTGGCTGTGATGAAGGTCTCCTTCTTCTTCACTGCTGCCAGTGACCTCGTCTTTTTTCTGCATTAAATCATGATCTCCCCTCGCTATGGTGAGATCAGGTAGAGTTTGATTGCACAGATGCTCCTCATCTTCCATGTCCTCCATTCTTTCTGCTAGCTCTTCTGCAGAGGGCTGGCTCAGGTCAGGGTAATCTACAAAGATGGTGTCGTGTTTGCGCTTGAAGCAGTCAGAATTGTCATAGACAGGATAGGTCTCCTCTGGATAACCTTAGGAATAAAGTGACAGGCAGCTTGAGATGTTACCAGCATTGAATAGCAGTACTGACTTCAGTGTTGGATACACAAGGTTGTTAGAACAGTTGTTCTTAGCATGGGCAGGATAAGTGTCATCTATTTAATGCCATGTATATGTCAGAGTATTAAATTCTTGGCAAGAACGTGCAAAACATAACTCCTTGGGATATGAGAAAACTCCACTTACTCTTAGGGACCCGGGATATCAATTGTGACTTTTCGGGGAGTGAATTACCTGAGTTTTGCTGAAAGCTATGGGAGCTAAGTGATGAAAATTGTGTGTCTTAGATCCTAAATGCTTTTTGTTGGTTTGTTTCTAATTTGTAGACTTCTGCTATAAACAGATACATCAATGACTTTGTGCATTTCATTTTAGAAAATGTATTATGTACTTAAGAAAACAGAGCTTGAGGTCACTTTTATTATGCTTTATGTTTTGAATAATTTTTGAAAGCTTCTTAAAGAGCAAGGAATTAAGTCTGCATTTGAGCAGTTAACTAGGATATCTTGAGAACAGATGCATGTAACAAGTAAACGGCAAGGAATGAAAAGGACATGAAAATAAAGAATTTTTAAAAGCCTTCCTGGAGTTGACTTTTACAATATTTTAGCAAACAAAGCATCTTTGACTAATCAAAAGTGAAGTGTAAGTTAACCAAAACATAACTGATTCTTATTTCCAAGGGTTTTGCCATTTTTGCATGAAATTCAGCCCAGCAAAATAAACCTCCAGCAGCAGATGGAGCATATGTGAATATTTGTATGCCACTCTTCATAGCAGATAGTGTAGTGTTTACACTAAAGGAAATGCTGGATGCCTCAAAATCTATTTTCTTTCTATTATGTTTTGCAAAACAAACCACCTCTTGGAAAGTTTTGAACACTGCTGAAAATGCAGGATAGCTAGGAAAAAATTTTGAAAGGATCTGGGACTACAATCCTTACTTGATTCATCTCTTCAGGGTAATGGTAAGAAAGGCTCTTGCTCACCTTCCCAGTCCTCCATGTAAGGAGCTTCTTCAGCTTCCTTCTCAGGAGAGATGCCATCTATGAATTTTCCTTCTTTCATAACTCTGGTAATTTCTCGGAGTTGCTGAAGTAACCTTTTTTCATGGTCTGTTGTAACATTTTGAGTCCTGCTAGGAAATATTAGACACCAGAATTCAGTCCACTGTTACTACAAACCATTCACAAAGTTTGAACCCAACTGTTTGATCCACCCCGCCAGCACAGTGTAAAGAAATGTGGCTGCAAGTGTGATCACTACTCAACATCTGCATGTCATCTGCCCTTCAGCTTGGCGTAAAGGTTTAGCCATTCATCCAGAAAACATTCAAACTTAGGTAAAGGAAGGTAAAGGAAAATATGCAAACTTAGGTACAGCCAATGTAAGAGCAAGATAGAAGTGACACCCAATGAAGAGCTATGGTACAAATTAAGCTACAGACATTTCTGGCCTCCAAAAGAATATTAGGTGAGAATTAGAGTCCCATATATTGTTTGAAGCATTACAAGGAAATGTAGTTTAGAACCTATGCTACATCTAAACTGCTGTGGCTGATCAAAATGTCTTGCACAGATTTTAGTCGCAAGAGTCTAATTCCTAATTGTGAAGATTAAAGGTATTACATTTGCAAGGCCTTGTTAAGAAATGTCAGCTGGACAGATCATGTAGAATTGAAGGGAGGGTGGGAAATGATTGATATTTTAATCAGATTAAAAGCAGACTATGGTTTTGACTGGTTCTGCACTGCTGATTCTAGTAATTACTATCGCTCAGGTAATACAGTTATTACTGTTGTAACAAAAATACTTCCAACAGATAATGTATTCATTACATGTTTTTCTCTGGAAAAAAGTATCCTGAAGATCTCATAGACAAGTATTTGGAAGGTGGTCTGAACTCCATAACTCAGTAGGTCACTATAAGAAAGACACTGGGTATATTTAGGGGTGAAAATTGTTCTGACTGTTGTGCTTGTTTCATCTTGAGTTTGAAGTTGTTGATCAGATGTTTGTAGAGGACCAGGGCACTGTTCTGGTGCGCGTTTGAATTTGAGGCAGGATCTGTTGCCCTGAGTTACGCAGAGTGGTCCTGGGCGTGTGCTGAGCTGTGATGCTGTATGAGGTCAGATCATCTCTGGTGACCTCCAGACCATCTGACAGATAAGCTCCAAGATTAGACAGCTGCTCAGTGAATCTTAGGGGTGAGATGGAGAGAGGGGAGCTGGAAACAGGTTAATCACTTTGGATTTAGGTGATTAGTCCTTGTTTCAGGTACCTGAATTGTCATAAACTTGAAAACTTGCAGTATCCATCCTGGTTTTCCTCAACTGTCATGACTACAGCAGCAGTTGAAGAAGCTGCTGGTTTGTGCGATGGTGATCAAAGTGCTGACCCTGGGCTCAATTTTGTGCACTGCTGCACACACAGTTACATGTAACTGAACTTAGGAGCAGGCCCACTGATTTCATTAGCAGCTACCCAGATTAAACTGTTTAATTGAGATCACAAGGCTAAACATCACTTCTCCATTCTTCCCAAGGGGCACTTTGCCCCACAGTTTGAAAAGCTGATAGGGTTCCAGTGCCGTTCAGAGTTTGCACTAAGTCACTTCAAGCTGCGGTTCCACAGAACATGGGAAAGTGTAAGACAGTGGGACGGCATCTTCTCAAAAGCCTGGGTAATGCAGATGTAGAATTTGAGATGTGAAGGAAATGGTTTCATCAGCTAGCTGCCTTTGACAGAAGCTGTAATAGAACTGCCAAACTAATCCTCCTTTTGTAGATAAAAGTGTCTGTAATTTGAGTACATATCACCTGGATAAAGACAAGTGAGGCCTGTGTCAGCACAATGGGAAGATATGCTAACTCAGATAACAGGATCAATCAATGCAGCTGCATCACTGTGGCATTTCATATAGGAAAATTCCTAATATGCTGGACACTTTCATTAGAAATCACTACTGTCTTATTGCAATACAAGGTCTCTATACTTCAGAGTATTCCTCCTCCAGATGATACCATAATTATAAGATACATTTCCCTGTAAAGGGGGAGAAACCCAAGCCCATGCACTTATCTCTGCTTCATTTAAGGTCTCTGCGAAGACCTACTGTAGGATGCTGGCAATGTGTAATGTATCTGGCTGCCTTCATGTGGGAGAGAGTACCAGGGTTAGAGGACAACAGCTGCAAAAGGTTTACAGTGTAAGAAAAGGTCATTCTTTTTATTCTGAGTTTGTAGTTCCAACACAGCTATTACTTTTCACAGTGGCAGTGCTTATGTTTTATAGACACTCAAAGTGCTCACTAAAAGGCAAAGATTTCTTATGCTGAGATGGGAACATTTCCTGAAGAGCTGTCATGGCTGCAGTGAAAATCCATAATCTAACATGGTATCCAAGACACATCAACCAGTATTGTTTTTCTTCATGATCTTAATCACTATTAAAATGCAGCTATAGCCCAAAAATGATGGTTACTAATCACTTGGCAGCCTGGCAGTCGCTTTGCCATGTCTAGTATAACAGGCCATGGTTTCACCTAGGGTCTTTCCGCATTAGTTTAAATTTGATACCAGTTACTTCTCTCTGGCTTTTCTGTTGTAAGGATTTCTGTTTAACTGCATATTAATAAATAGAGCTCAAGTAATTTTTGCTCTATTCCTCTTTCCTTTTTATTCAAATCTATCAACATCTAGATTGAATAAGGCCAGCATGGTACTCCGTGCTCTAATGGCACTTTCTAACCATATGTGTTATTTTAAGACATGCATCCAGTATTACTGAACTTAATGAGTATTACAGTGTAGATTAAGAAAGCCTCGAAGTCTGCGTGTATTTGAAAAACAGCTATTTGCTCCATCTAGAGGTGCTTTTCCCCTTCTCTTTAAAGAGGCTATGTACAAAATTCTTTATTAGATTATGATTTCCCCTGAGGCCTTTAGGTCCATCTATATAAATAGTTCGGTTGAACAAAGAAAGGAAGTTCTACTAAATAAAGGCTCTGAGCCAGTAACATGGAGTGGAACAAATACTGGATCAGACCCTAAAGCCATTTTCTTAGTAAAAAATACCGTGTCTTGAGAGTCAGCACAATATCTGGGCAGCTCATAAACTTATTTCTGGCAGCTTAAACTTACATGTAGAGCATTGTGTTAGCTCTCCAAAACAGACTGATCCAGACAAAGTTAACATGTTAACAACCTAAAGAGCTATTTTTTGTGATTGCAAACATGACCTCAGTGTTCATGGTATTTAAATTTTCAAACGCTGCAGTTTTGCATTGTCCTATTGCTGTATTGTTACATTTCTTATGAAGAGCATAGACTTGTTTCCAGTGTTTCTTTATAACGTAGAACAGTGATCTCAGATCTATAGCAAACATTCATAAACATAATAAATTCTTAAATCCTGATTTTACAATTCTTTTTGTATCTAGAAGCAAATGCATGGATTTACTAGTTACAGGGTGGAACTAAGTTGTGGAAGCAGATGATTATACAATTATGCCCTTAAAGAAATATTTTATGGATATTCTAACAGGCACTTACATAAATTAAAATGGCATTTCTGTTTAGAAAAATAATGTGTAGAACTGGAAAATAACATCAAACAAATGTGTGTCTTAGGAATCATTCATTGGGTCACGTAAGACAGGTTGTTTTATATTCTTTAAATGTAGGCGTTTTATTTTCTGTTTACACATATATGTCATTATTTTCCAAATAATGTGCTGTACAAAGTGTGTGGGGGTTAGAGATAGTTGCTTTTCTGTTTAAGGAAAACGAAGTTGGAAAAAATGATTTATTTTAAATATTGATTCTTAGAAAACCTGCAGAACAAAAAGCGTGATGTGCAAAATGAGTTTTCTACAATTTGAAGTAGTAATAAAAATTATATCTTAATATAGCCAATGCAAGGAAGTGTAATTTTTAATCAGAGAAGACTCTCTCCTTAAAAAGCTGTAATTTGAAACATACCTGTCAGAGTTGGGTCCTACTCTGTTCATTAATTTTTCCATAGCTTCTTCTGTCTCTCTCAGTTTTTCCTGGAGTTGCGTGAGCTCATAGTCAGCTGTAAAACAAACAAAATGCCAAGGTCTGTCAGTAGGAGCTTTGAAAATGTATCCCTGTCCTGTTACTACAGGGAGCATATGCTGTACCAAACCAAACTGGCTGAGCCAACTAAACCATGTGGCTTGAAGAGTTCTACCTACTTATCCTGGTATAAGAAGGCGAAGACTATTGCCAGTGTAATAGGACACACAGAAAGCACCTTCTTTCCAAGGGTCCTGAGCAACCTTCCAATAAACAGAGTGAGTGGGGCACTGTGTATCACTGGAGATTAAAGTCAGGGAAAATAAAATACCATCTCTTTCTTCCTAAGGAAACCATAGTGTTTTACTGTCTACTACAGAATTAATAGTTCTCATGGAATTTCCCTGTTAAATCATTGGGAACAGAGGAAAAAGGATACTTGAGCATTTTCTAACGAGTCTAAAGTTTGAAAAACCACATCTTTATCAAAGAGAATGAAGTTCACAGGCTCGATGGCATCCAGCCCTGCAGAGGTGTGCCAGGGCAGGCAGCGAGCGCCGTGTCTGTCTGGGGAGCAAAGCAAAGCACGGCATCTCCAGAGTTGCACTTCTCGTGGAAAATGTTTCCATAGTATAGCAGTCGGCACACGTGTGTACATGCAGAACACCCATACTGGCTTTGACTTAGCCAAAAGTGTTAACAGTGAAGATGCAACAGCATGGACGTCAACAAAAATGCTTGCGCGCTTTGTTTGGCTTTCGTGGCTCGTGCTCAAAATCCTATAGCTGAGACTTCATTTTTCCCAACTGCAGGACAAAATGAAACCAGCCTGGGTTAGTTAAATATTCAGCTGCTCCAGGAACACCCATTTAAGCAGCACAAAGGCACAATGGAACTCCAACAGAGTAGGGAATGGAGAAAGCCATCCACAAACATCCTGCTTTTGGAAAGTCCTCTGTTCTGCAGAGAATGTCATTGCTCAGTGTATCACTGATGTAATTATTTTGCATGTCTGAGACTTTAGAAATAGGGGAAGGGCAAAGAGAAAGGAAGTTACTCCTTCCAAGTCACTGCTAAGTGGTTCCTGGTCCCGTGACTTGTCCCCTGCTCTGTTACAACTTGCAATGAATGCTTTAGGAATTCATCCAGAGAGCTCTAGAAAAAGCAGAATAATTTTCATCACTAGTTCTTTGGGTTATAATGGTGGTAAATATTTAGCTTACTGCAAAGTGAGATTCTGTTACCAAGCATTAGAGAAAAAAATATAATTAGCGTTGCTAATAAATTGCCCCAAATTGCCAGGCACAACGCAGTACAAGTGCACTAAAAATGCAATCTGTAGCACCGAGTACATTAGGTGTTCATAATATACACATTAATGTCAAGGTAATTACAGCTATGTTAAGAGAATTACCTTACTGCTAGCACTTTATAGAAAGCCTTAAGTACTTTCCTTTCTTAGTACAATTTAGCCAGCTAAACACAACACAGTTAAATACTGTTACGGTAACTACTCATCCAGTATTCAATAGCAACCTTATTAATTTATCTAAGAAATGTCTACAAATAGTTGAATCTATCCCACTGATGTTTAGGTAAAATCACAATAGCATTTCAGAATACCATTTGCTTTCTCATCAAAAATGAGCATTGCAAAAGGGGAAGGGAAGAGTAAGGAAGTGCCTGGTAATGGCTAAGAATTCAGATTTTTTTTAAAAAAAGCTAGCTTTTAATAGTATATTTATATACTATTACTAGAATATTATGGATTATAGATGAACATCCTATTACTCGTTTTTAATCATTAGCTACATAGCTTTCTGCAAATCCGTACACTTAATTCAGTGAATCTCATGAAAAGCCATTGCTTCCAGGGGGCTTGGGATTGGGCTGCTATCACAGAGTCTCATTAGCTGAATGAGATTATAAAGTAATTAACTTTAACTCTTGCTCACTCCAACACAAAAGCTTCCAGCTTGTTCTTTACGAGGGGAAGAACAGCAGCTTTATTTGAAGAATGTGAAGACCTCAGTTGGACTGTGCCTTTACACAGTCAACAGTGGCACAGATACAACTCAGAATTCCAACTCACTGATTTTTCTCTTGGTGTTCCCAGGTGCAGCAGTTGGGCATTTCCGCTCTCCAGCACTTGTTTTTCCCTTGGAAGCCAGCTGATGAGTGAAAAAGACAACCCCTGCTATGAGTTACAGCAATAGTAATATATAAGCCTCAAAGGCAACAGAAAAAAAGGGTAGAAAACTGAAATATGCCAGAAAGTAACCACAGAAAAGTATGCCCAGCAGCAAAAACAGACAACCAAGAAAGATGCCTGGGAGATTTTGCCAGCTGAAAACTCCTAGAAGACACACTTGGAACAAATTATATTTTTAAGCATAGTGAAACCATAACTCATCAAAAATCACTTTTTCATTTTAGAATATATATCTGCTCCCTCCTGATCCTGTAATTCTTCTGTGTATAGGACGGGAAAAAAAAAACCAGTGCATTGGGTAATTACTGTGAAATAAAGGACAGGTTCTGAAGGAATTACATGTGACCCCACTTGTCTCTCTTGCAGTGTTTTCTGCCATTATTGCTTATCAACTTCATACCTGCAGCAAAGATACTGGTTGGCTCTATACGGAAACTGCAGACTATTTCTTTTGTCTTATGCGTGTCTGATCAGCTCACCCAGTTAATGTTGTTCTTGCGTCCTGTCTGTCCAGAGCAGGCTGAATTGTTCGGACACTGCTCAGTCAGGATTCAGCCCCCACTCAAAGGAGAATACATTTCCACCAGTCCACTTCTCCCTCCTCCCACACAGCTGACTGTCATCACTTACATGCCAGTCACATCAATGTAACAAAACACTCGGAAAGTTCAAATCAAGTGTGGAAGACTTGAGGGGAATTTGGGCTGAGCTTTTTTAAACTAGCTTTCAAGCAATTCCTCAGCTAGGGTAGCAGTAATTGTACTCCCTTCTCTCCCACTTTAAATACGTAACACAACACATGACATATACAGTATACATAATATTTATACATAATAGAAAATAATACTATGTGTATAATCAAAATTAATCTAATGTTGTTCTAGACATACACATTTTCCAGGGGAAAAAAAAATCCTTATAAAAACTTCAAGAGATCAAAGGCCAATACAAGATTTCAGCAACCCATCCCTGTATTTTCAGCTACCATCTTTATAATAGAAAAACCCACAAGATACCCCAATCTTTCAACCACTAGTCAAAGGTCTTGCATCAGCATTTTTCCTGAGCAAGGCTGATCTGGAACCAGGTACAGAAATTGAGACTATAATTTATGTTTTGAGGGGGTATTTAGTTGATTTTTGCTCTGGCTTTTCAGTTCATGTTGGTCTTACCTTAAATAAAATGTACAGGATATATAAGAAGATGCCAAATCCATATATAGGGATAATCTGTCCCACAAGACCTCTCCCAGTTCCACCAGTGCTTCCACCACCACCTCCACCTGCCTTGGCTTTGGCAACTGCTTCAGCCAGGTGAGACCTTGGAAAATGAGGGGCAGCTCGGCTGTCGGGAGCAGCCTGGTGATGCATCCTGGGTGGAAAGCGACCGAGCTTCCCTGCAAAAAACAACACACAATGATTATTTTTTCCTCTGGTACCTCTCACCCTTTTTCATACAGCCTAAAACTGCACCAGCAGGCACAGCTGACCTCTTTTCTCTACTTCTAAATGTACCACCACTGATGAATAAAGTTGTTGGACCCTAAGTGGTAAGCCTGTGAATTCAGTCCTCAGTAATTTACTATACGCAGTGCTACGAGCTAGGTATGCACAGTTACTCTCTTGATTTTAAGAAGTGGAAAAAGCTGGCAGGGCAATTAACAAAACATGGAGTTCAACAGCTATATACTTGTGCAAAGACCCTGTGAATCAGCATCCCTATCAGGATGAAAACCCCAACTCTTACTTCTGGTTCTCTGTTCAAAAAAATGTATGGGTTTTCTGCTGTGAGCCTGATCTTTCAATATTACGCAAAGCCTTTCAATATTACACACAGGTATGTTAATGCATAAACTACTACCCATCTAGTATCCCAATGCACAACTGCAGTGGTCACACAGTACAGATTTTCAGCTATAGCCATAAGACATAGCATTTTACCTAAGGAGTAATGAAAGATAAAGAAAAGTGGTGGCACCTTAAACTGTTCTTAAAATGGCATTGGGTATAGTGATGTAGGAGGAGATTGAATACAGCTTGGGACATACGCTCTTTGGCATTTTAGAGGGAAATGAATGGTTTCTAGCCCTAAGGAAGGCAGGATTTAAAACAAGAAAAGGGAGTCAGCATAAATGGAAGCATGGATCCTAGACCAACGCTGGAGAGAGACAGAAATGATGCTGTGGACAATTTCATTCAACTGAAAGGCACTAGGATCTCAATGAATCTAAGCTCATGCAGTTACTCTGTTTTCTTGCTGCCTTCAACATCTTTGCCATGAAATTCACTATTCTAATCCTCTCTGTACTTGCCATCCTGCATTCTATCTCCATACACAGCTTGGACTTGCCCCTGCACTCCCTTCCACCGTTTGGGACTGAACTGAATGACTCGGTGAGTGTGGCAGTGGGAGGCATTGGATGGAAGCGCCGTAGCCGGGGGTGCCAGCCCGGCTGTAGCTCAGCTGCAAAACTCCCTCTCTGGCACGGGCAGCAGGAACGCCAGGCAGGCAGCATGCACTTGCGTAAAGAAAATTAAAACCAGGGTTGAAATGGCACCGAAAAGAGCTAACGTTACTGCTCAAAGTACCCAGCTGCAAATATTTTTATGAGAAGCAAGACAAGAGACAGATTAAATTAACATTTGCTCTTGTTAGGAAACGCTGTCATAGGTGGCTAAACTCCTGAGCACAGAAAATTACAGTAAATACGTATTAGGAAGTAATATCAATAATTCATGGAGTTCCACTATTAAAAACACATTTTCTTTTAGGTGATGGCATATGTTGAGTGCTGTAGGCTTTAGTGAAACTGCCCAGTTATACGACTGCTGACCAAAACTGCTCTCAGATTAGCTCAGGCTTAACTTCGAGGAAGCTGTTATCATGAGCTTTAATTTTAGTGAATTATTCAAAGTCTGTGATGGAAAGCAATAACAGCATCTTATTTACAAGCAAGCCTCATTGCTCCAGCAGGAATGCCTTGTAGCAGTAGGTCACTGGGGATACAAGTCTGATGTCGTGTAGAGAGCAGTATTGCGGAGGCAGGGATGAAACAGCAGGGTAGACAAACCTTTGCAAAACATCTTATACTCATGCAAATATTATTTATTTAAAAAAAGAGATAAAGCAGAAAATAACTGACAAAGGTGAAGCTGTATTTAAAGGGAATAGCTTTCTAAATTATCCATAAGGCCTTGTTTGTGCTTTAAAAGATTCAATTCAATTAATCAGGCCAAAGGGACACACACTAGTAATTTCATTATCAAAGTAGTTTATAGGGGAATTTCATGGCTCCTAGTTCTTAATCCTCCCTGTTGATTTTTAAACTTTTATAATCATTTACTTATTTTTTAAAAAAATATGTTTTTCATTGCTTTTTATTGTGAAGATCCCATACAAATTATAGAGGAAATCAACAGCACAGGCAACTTAAAAGCACCATACACAAAAAGCTGTCAAATACACAGCACAGAAGTGGAAATGCATAGCAATTTGGATGCCACTGTCAATTAAACAACATACCTTGTCCTATTAAAAAACTCGACACCCTCGCACAGCAGTAGGTGATATGACTGGATTCCACATTTCCAGGGTGAAACAAACCACTTTGAGATGGAGCCAATGACATGCTCTCCATCAATAAAATCAAGTGACAGGTGAGCACAGAAGGGCATTTTCCGTGCTGTGGGAAGGGAAGAGCACCAGCCTAGAGCTCCGGAGGGAGCCAGAGACCCGTTCTGCTATTGAAACATCTCTCAACTACCCTGCAACAGCCCAAGAGCTTCAGGCAGACCTGATTGCTGCAGGTGATAACTCCACCAAATACACCCCACCTGGCTTTGTGATCTCTTTACCTAAGGTTTATCAAACATGTCTAATAATTTGCCACAATGCTTTAAATCAACTTTGCACACCAGCTACAGGGCAAGAAAAGCATGCTTTGTCCAATCCTGTCCCCTCAATAGCTTTTAGTCCAGAAGTAAAACTATGCCCCTCCTAATGTTTGTATTTCTTAAGAGAGTGTATGTTTCTGAATGTAGAATTGTAGTCCTAACTAGCAGTATCATGTTAGAATTACTGTGTTTTGTTTCATCTTTTGACAATACTCAACTGGAAAAAGCAAATCTTTAAAAATGTATTTATAGCATAACTCATGCAACAGCCAATTAGCTGATAATATTCAGACCATTCAATTACCTTTTTTCCAAGAAAGCTGTTATGTGTTCTACCTAATGGAGCTTAGGAATTGCTACCGAGCCCAACTTGACTATTTATAAACTTATTTAGACAACTTATTGTATAATTCATCATGTTGTTATTGTATAATTTATCAACTCATAGTCTAGCTAATATGTCTTTCTGCAACATCTGACCAGTTGTAAAATATTGGGATACATACATACATGTATAATAAAAAAATAACATACAGGAAGAACTTACAGGCTGTTGCTACATTAAATCTGCACTCCATCCATCAGCTTTAGGGTACATGATTTCATTTATACAATGTGCATGTTCTTCAGACCCCAGGAAGCGTTAGGAGGAGAGTCAGAGATGGGAAATGGCAGTCTGGGAAGTGTGTGTAACCTGTCCAAGCTGGCAGCAAAGCAAAGGATGCTGTTCTCATCGCTCCTCACAGCTCAACCGAGCTGCTCCTTTGGAGGACAGCACCCACAGTTCTCATGCTCTGCAGTAGGCACTCTGCCTTTTTTCTTGGTTTCTGTCTCAAAACCACGGTTACATTGATTTGGTTTGGAAATGCTAAGATTGTGTGGTTTTTCCAAGTAAGACATTGACTGTTCCTTACTGTGCATGCAAACCCAACCAACCAAAAAAACACAGACCAAGAACAAAGCAGCTAGATGTTTTGCAAAAGCTTTAACTGAAAGCACATGTGACAGTGGGATACAGAACTAGCCTCCTGCCTCAGCAATGCCATTCCAGTTCTCAAACCTGTCTTCAAACTGTACTCAGACTCCCATGTTCAGGGAAGCTTATGTGCCATTTACATTTTCCTGATAAAATGTTCATTGTAGCAACCAAAAAACCACCACTTTTTCAGACAGTCACAGGGATCAGAAATGAAATACGCTTCTGTGAGACCCAGAACTCAAGAATTTTTGTATGTTTTTATCTCCTGTTCCGTTGGACTTCATGTCTAAAGATGTGTGCTCTAAACAAAGCTTTTGCTAAGTATGATATGCAAGACGTCGCTCTCTGGAAGATGCCAATAAAGAGGCATCCCTACTGACACCTTCGTCTCAGGACTCTTGAATCAATTTTAATCCACTCTCAGCAGTGTTATCTTCATAAAACATTCATTTTCTCTCCCTGTCCAGTTAGATGAATTGGCCAAAGGGTTCTAAAGCTGAAAATGGGAACACACAGAAAGACACACAGACTCCATAATAAACTAACTTAAAATGTCCTCCAGTAAGTTTTCCTTGCATAGCCTCCACGTTTAGTATAATAGTTTAGCATAATCTATAAAGAAACTGTTTTCTTGACATTTAATCTAAATTCTCTTTCAAGCTGCTGTATCATTTCTGCTGCTGTTCTCTAACACCTTCTAATTTTCCCCAACACCACTGCTCACAGAAAGCCCAAGAAATGAATCCTTTTTATAACACCACAAGTTTACGTTTGGTTCATTGTTGAGGCTACTATTTCAGTATTTACTATACACCATCACAAGACCCATGTTTTTGTTTTACACATGCACTCATCTATATTTTTCCCTTTTAAATCTTTTTATAAATCTGATTCTGGCAGACAGTGTAACATCAAGATAAGAATGGACAAACAGCATGCATTTATTTAGTTCTTTCTCTTTTACTGACATTTACAAAACAGCTCCAGCTGTGTTTCAGAAGCACAACGTTAGAGTCCTACCCAAAAAAAGGGTAGAAGGAAGGATAGTTTTGAAATCCTTACTTTAAACCACCGCACCACTCTGTTCTTAATGGACACGGCCAAATGCTTGAACATTTTTTAGAAAATATTGCAGCTGAAGGTTAAAAAGGAAAACACAAGAACTACCCAAAATGGAAACATCGTAATTTTCTGAAGTGAATACACCTGCAGGCAACTGATGTGTGTGTTGCACAAATCCACCATGGCCACAGGCATTACCTGAACAGCCACACATTTTTCTTCTAAAGCTGATGCCACGTTATCATTCATAAGAATGCAGACAGACTACACCCCTCTTGTGATCGAGCTGTAATGTTTTTCTTAAACTACCAACTTACAGAGTAGCTTTACAAAACATATTGCATATATTTATGAACATTAGACTTAAAAGCACTTTTCAAACTGCTAGTAGCTCTTCTTTCCTCTTTTCCAAAAATGTTATTTTTTTTAAATTCTAACACTTGTCATGAAATAAACTAGAAATGTGATACATTCACAGTAAGTCTTTAATCAGAGTAAGCTCTTTAAATATGTTCTTTCATATAGATGAACCTACTGCTGTGAAAAAGAACAACCTTCCTGTCTGAAAGATAATATTAACTGCTACAGTACTATGCTCACCATTTTCTTAAAAGAGACCTCTGAAAATGGCTTTATTAGAGAAAACGCCATTCTTAAGCTTAAAGCCTGTTTTGATAAAAAGCCTTCTGGTAACATTGAATTCTAACAAATGGTAGTAAACTTTAAGAATGTTTTATTCAGAGGCATTTTGCCCCCAAGACTACAATAAGCACTTTATTAACTTCAAAAATGACATGATTACTTCAAGTTCCTGAGACCTCTGTCGAGTAACTGCAGTTATCAGTTCACTGAAGAGGATGACTAATGACAGAGATATGAATTCAACTGTTCACCAAGATTTACTCCTCCGATAAAAAAAATAACTTCAGGTGAAATAAAGTTTGGTCTAGAGAGCAGATGTCATGAAATTCTTGCTATCAAATTGAAAATATGGACTATAAACTCTCATCTGAAACGGATCAGCTGAGGTGAGGTATTACAGCCTTGGCCAAAGGCGAGTGCTGGGGTGCCAGAGGAGCACGCCGAGTGCTCACTCTGCACCAGGTACACGCTCATTTGTGCTGTACTGTCATCTGCAGGGTGATGCCAAGAGTATTTATGCTACCTGTTGAATATTTACATTATTATTTTAAGCATTTAACTGTGGCCTTGATTAGTCAGCTAACAGGTATGAACATCACGTCACTGAAAATAATTTGGGTGCAAGGTGTTATTTTTTCTTTTTAATCTAATTTTTCTGTTAGATCAATTCAGCCAGTCCTGCAGCCAAAGAAAGAAGCACCACATCATTAACTGACAAGTGCCTACAACTCCACTGCTGTGGGAAAACCATTTGTCCAACTCCATCATCCAGCATCACTCCAGGATCAGTCAGGAGCTGCTCAGGAGCAGAAGTTAACTGAGAGACAGGTCCCACCTCCCAGAGCAGCTGCTCCCAGCCCCTTTCAGGCGGGACACCCCACAGTCCTCACCAAGCCCCCATGCTGGCTGCTGAGCCTTGGCGGAGCCCCGCACCCTGCCCTTGCTGTGCTGCTCTTCATGTGCTATCAACAAAATCAGCTACCATCCAGTAGCTACCACTTCAGTGTTAGAGATTATGAATGAAACTATAAACCTGTACATCTACTGTGCTCATGAGATTATATTCAAGTTCTTCAAGAATACACACACAGCAACCATGGAAGTGTAGCCGTAGTATGTAAGTAATATATTTCAGTTCAACATAATGTTTGAGCAGTAACTTTAGCCTGAATGTCCTTAAAAACCCCTGGTCAAACGAAGTAAATGTCACTGAAGTGCAATCACCTAAGAACCAGGCTGTCGGAAGGATGCAGAAGATAAAGTCAGTGAACGGGAGCACCAGCGCAACCTGTAAGTTCTCTGTCCTTCCACCAGCCTCACCGCTGGCTTGCGGGCAGCCCTGGGAAAAACTCTTTTTCTGGCAAGACCTGGGCTATGACAGCAGCTACTTTTGTGAAGTGCCTTGAGGACAAAAACCTGCAGTCAAAGGCAACAGGCATGAAAAGAATAGGAGGTGCTTGTATGAACCCATTCCTCTGGAACTTAAGAGGGGACATGCAGAGCGGGAGAGCAAGCAAGGACATGGCCCGAGGGATTGCAAGGACAGGATGGAGTCTAAATGAGTCAAGTGGCACATTTATTATGAGAATATGGTGCACGAAAGCCAAGTTTGAAATACTGGAGTAGGAAACTAAACAATGAAGATGATTCAAATGAACTTTTATTTCATATGCAACAACAAAAGCATTCTGTACAGAAAATAACAAAATAATGAAGCTTTCAAATAAAAAGTGATGCATCGCAATGGAAAAAAAAAAAAAGTGGTATGTCTCTTTCCTGTAGCTTTAGTATCCCACTTACATAAGATAAAACGAAATTTGGAAGATTTTAAACTATCTTAGAAGAAAAAGAAACGGGTAAATCACAGTGAGAGCAATAAATTCAATCTTTTGACACTCCATTAAGGAGACAGCATGAGACAGTGAGGTGGCTAACACCAACGGGAAGGATTAACTACACTACTTTTCCATACCAGGCAGCAGAGAACCTTCCAGACGCGCCGTGCACCCTCAGCACAGCCCCGGGCCCCCGGGACACAGCCCGGGGACACAGCCCCGCAGCATCCCGGGCCGCCGAGCTGACCGGGACCCACCGCCCGGCCCGGCCACCGCTGAGCCACCCCCGCATTTTACGCCCAGCCCCCGAGCGGCAGCCGAAACACGGCCCTCGGCGTCCCGGGGCGGGGGCACTGGCGGCGAGCAGCGGCCCGCCCTCCCCTCAGCGGAGCCGCCGCCGGCCGGGCCCGCAGCGGCCTCTTACCCTCGGGCGGCGCGGGCGCTGCGAGCGGCGCGGCCCCGGGCTCCTGCCTCCCGCCGCCCCGAGACAAGAAGGTCCGCGGCAGGAGGAGGGAGACACAGAGCACCAGGCAGGAGACCGCGGCCACCCGGCAGCACGTCGAGTACGCCATGGCGGCCGCGCGGGGCCGGTCCCGTCACGGCGCCGTTAGACCGTGCGCAGGCGCGCGCGTGCGCTGTGCGCCGGCGGGAGCGGGGGGAGCGGCGACCGGGCTCTGGTGAAAAGCGGCCCCGAACCCCAGAAACGCGGGTTCCTGGAGCACAAGTGTGATGAGGAGCGGCTGAGGGAACTGGGGCTGTTCAGCCTGGAGAATAGGAGGCTGAGGGGAGACCTTATCGTTGCCTACAACTACGTGAAAGGAGGTTGTAGCATGGAGGGTGTTGGTCTCTTCTCCCAAGTAGCAAGTGATAGGAGGAGAAGAAATGGCCTCAAGTTGTGCCAGGGGAGGTTTAGATTGGATATTAGGAAACATTTATTCACAGAAATGGTTGTCAGTCATTGGAACAGGCTGCACAGGGAAGCGGTGGAGTCACCGTCGTGGGGGTGTCTAAAAGGTGTTTAGATGAGGCTCTTAGGGACATGGTTTAGTGCTAGAGTTAGGTTATGGTTGGACTCGATGATCTTAAGGATCTCCTCCAACCCAAACCATTCTCTGATTCTTCCTAATCTGCTGTGTTCTCCAGGCTGCCTGCCCCTGCCATGGCTGTAGCACCGCGAACTTATTGAGGGGGGAAGATATGAAATAATCTACACGGTGCCTTTTTTCCTCTCCCGTGTGGGGTCTCAGTGGTGTCCCAGCTGGTCAGGTGTCAGAACGGAGCGGGCAGGCACTGGTGGCTTTGCGTTGTCCTGCCATGCTGTGAGCCCGTGTCACCAGCCGGACCGGCTGGACTGCGCTTGTGAGGGCTGGGGGGCAGGAGAGCATCCTGGCTAAAGGGCTGGCTGAGGCCACGGCTCGCCTGGGTTCTCCATGTGCAATTGTTTCCTTGCTTTTTAGAAAAGTCCAGACCATATTTGAAATTAATTCAATTTACTGCAGCTATCTAAGAAATTTAAAAATTACAAATGTGCATATGTTCTCAAAAGAGAGCTTGAAATTTGCGTATTGTCAGTGCATTTGTTTAGGGAGCTGCTGTGCAAAGTCATCCTGAAACCACCTTTCTACCATACTAACAATAAAAGATCCAAGTAAAGAGGGAAGTTCATTGTTTGTACTCATTCGTTCTCCCCGACTTAAGCAAAAAATTGCCAGTCATATCAAATTAAATTATATGGCTTTGTATTTCCATTATAGTTCTATTCCACTGTACTACTGTAGTTGAATTACACTATTTTCCATGGGGTCTGGGCTGTGACTACTGAATTTAGCTCACTGTACGCAAGAGCTACCCTTAATTAGACTTGAGCTGAGAGCAGAATTGCTTTGACTAGCTCTGCAGACCAGTACAGTAGCAGAATGCCACAGACTCTTCAGTTACTACAAAGAAGATATTGTCTGTCTGAACAGCCAGAACTGGGCAGATGATTCCAGAAATTGTTCCCCACTTAGCACCTTAGCCGTGGGGAGGTGGCAGCCCTTGGCCAGGGGCCACCTGCTGTCGCCGCACTGACCTGGTTGGACTGTCTCCTTCCACAGCTCCTTCACCCTCTGTTAATTTATTCCCCGCTTCTCAGGCACCTCACAGTAGGACTTTGGAAATAAGAATTGCGGGAACTATTGTTTCCGTGTCTGTGCCTCTTTCTTAAATTTGCCAGCAGCTCTTGGTGCCTGCAGTGGCAAAGTTAGCAGGTAGGGGCAGCAAAAGGAGCATTGCCCTGATCAGAAATGTCTCATTGATCTACTAAAAACAAATAATTCACTCAGTCTGTCATGAAAAATATATTGTTGTTCACTGTACTACCATGAGCAGCAGCTTTTCTCTCTTCATGGAGAAGAAAAAGCTTTTTAGCAGAGTACAATGGTGAGATTTTGCAGTTGCTTAGGACAGTCATCTTCAGTATCTGGTGCTGAAGTTACCCAAAATGTCAGTCCTTAAGCAGATATGATTCAGACTTATTTTTCTTGATTTTATGCTTTTTTCTTAAGGCTGCTCTTGGGCTACTTATATTTTGCAAGGAAGCTAAAAAAAAAACCAGGAAATGATGGTGTGCGTTATGGAAATTAGGCATGTTCATGCTACTGTCCATACTGGCAATATCAGCATTGAAGCAACCATCCATTTGCACAAATATTTGCAACTTACTGTAACTTTTTCCCTTCAGAAGAGAAGGGTCAGCTTCAGAAGCTAGAACATTTTTCACATGTGTATGTGAAGATCTGCATGAGCCACAATCTGTGGCTCAATGGATACCAAACTATGGGTTATATAAACCAATATTCAACAGTTCTGAAAAACAGGAAAGGCATGAACACTCAAGTATGATTGCTGATAACTCAGTGAAGAGAAAATTAATGTGAAAGAACTTGAACGAATCATTTAAGCCTGTCCTTTTTTTGTCTGCTCATTCTTGACTGGCCACATATGAATAGCTATAAAAATTAACAGTCTTTGATATAAATGTGAATTAGGAAAAAATTTCTTAATCAAACTAGCAGATGACTTCTTTCACCTGCCTTAGGAAGGTGTCGATGTGCCTGCTGCAAGCATCCTTCTCATTGCAGAGCATCTTAGTAGTAAAGGGTGGTATTAGGTAAATGCAAACACCAAAGCCTAAGAGCTTTTTTGTCTGAGGAAGAAGGTAAAGCCCTGGTCATTCAGAAATCTGGTGATTGACTGCAGAGCAGACAAAGCAATGCTTAGATGGCACCGGTGGTATTTGCTGGGAGGGGCTCTGTGGTACATTGTGCTTGCTACTCTGCAGCGAGGACCTTGTGCAGAGCACAAGAGCTTGCACAGCCGGCGTCCTTGCAGAACACTAAGCCAGGGCTATACCTAAGCGGTAAAAATTGGTCACATCCTCTGTGCCTTCTGTGGGTAGCCTGGAACAAGGATGTGATTTCGTGTCCTCTGCGCGTGAGCAAACAGATTTGGCGAATCTTCAACTCTTCCCCATGCTGAGAATGGGAGGATTTGCTCCTAAATGAGCAGTGTTGACTAGAGGCTGCATGCATGTTTTCCAACTCTGTGGTGAGTTGATAAGGTAACATCAGGTAGCAGATGGGATTTCTTACACAATATGATGGAGAACACTCTAAAGGAGATGGTTTAACCTATGGACAAGGTGGTGCTTTGCAGAGGGAAGACCCTTTCCCTGCGTCTTTCTTGCTGTTGGTGATCAGCAGAAAGCAAGCTCAGACTTCAATTCTGTGGGCCCTTCTGTCACATACACACACAAAAAAGGAAAACAGTGTTCTGCTCCAATTAATTAAACAAACTGATATAAATTCCCCCTTAAATCGTTCTTTGCATATCCATAATCTCTGCACTACATTTTATGTATACTTTACCCTTGGGTAAAAATTTGTGAGCATATAAATGCTTTCTCATATAATCTTGCTAAAGCACGCTCTTTCCTATAAATATTCATACCACTGCCAAAACATTTGCAAGCTTTCCCCAAAGGTGAAATATGTGTAATGTACTTTGCCTTCTGGGTATAAATATTATCCAATACATTTTGGTTAATATGAATACACTAATTATTCTCGTAACCCTTTTTAAAAGGGTCATCCTCATGATGTGAATTTTTTAAAAATGTAATTACAGTAATTGGATACTTAATCTAATTAAAGTTGGCTTTATCTTTAATGGGAATTTTTCTAAAGAGGCAGAATGACAATTGACTTTCTGATAATCACTGTTTTCTTTCAGCTAGAGGATGCATTTAGTACGATAGGAACCAGAGAACATGCCCTCTTTACTACACGCCAGCCACCTTTAGGGCCAGTTAAACTATAATTTTATCCAGGCAAAACTTTCACTTTACTTAGAAATAGAAGTTGTTCATCCTGAATCAATTTCGTTGTGGCTCAGATAGATACAGATAATTTAGGGAGTGTTTATTGTGCTGACCATGATACAAAACCTTCCTTAGAGAAGATGCTGCAGGGGAAAAGGTGCCAGCCTCACAAATCCTGCCTCTCTTGATGGCTGCAGGCACAGTCACACATATGATGAGCTCTGCTGTCTTCAGGAGTATGCTGGGTGGACCCCGGCATACTTGGGGTACATGTAAATCCTCACTGAAGTCAACAGAACTCCAGTACGGAGATAACTGGGGTAATCGCCCTGGGTTTGAGATCAGTATTTCCAGCGTGCTCTCTGTCACTCTTCAAAAGGTGAAAATTATTTTGAGTCCACATTGGCAGTTATAGGGAGCATCCTTTACTTTGGGAAGCCAAGAACAAGGCCATGGAAAAGCTGGGGGTTGTGTAAAAATGAGACCGGAGAGCTGGATTCATGTCACTACCTTCAGATACCTGTGGCGTACACATTTATGTCTCAGACAGGTTTGTGGAGGTCTACTTTCAGATGTGATAAATCACACTGTATTTTCCTTCCTTGACAAAAAAGGGTGCAGGGAGTGCCTTGCCCAGAGATTGGTGGGCATGATGTAGATGTGAATATTGAAGCAGATGAATGTTGCCCAGTGAGAAGCAACATACACTCCTGTCTGTGGAGCACATCGATTCACTCAGGAAGTGTGAAAGAGAATACCAGCATTAGAAGCTGGGTTGAGGTTCACAAAGTTTTCTTTCTGGATCTCTGAAGGTTCAGAAACCCAGCTGAATAATGGGTTGAAAGAAGTAAAAAAAATAATTACCTTGAGAAATAAATGAAAATGGAAATTCCCTGGTAATATGGGTGATTTTGAACTGTCATTGGGAAACAGTTCAAAATTGGGGAAGAGCTTCCCTGATGAGCTCAACAAATGAAAATCTGGCAAAACAAACAGAAAAGGCAATTTCAGTAAGCAAATATGACTGACCCATCTCTTGTGACATTACAGAGATGCCACTGTCAGCAAATACACTTAGTCATGGATCTCTGTGAGCTCCTGACATGTGGTTTGATCCCGCCATCAGGCTGAACTAACTCAAGCACAACTTCATGACCTGAAGAACACAGCTTCAGGTTGAAATGTCTGGAAGCAGGTCTCTTATAAAGCTGCTGCACCTTTCAGGGTCTTTGCTTCTAGCAAAAGGCATTACTGGGAGCCAGGTGAGAGAGAAAGAGCTTCTAAGAAAATCAATGCACTGTTCTGTAGGCTCAGCTTGCCAACCAGTGTGTCCCTCATAGGCTGGTATGTTTTCACATGACTAAAGACAGAGATTTCACAGAGGAACTAATCATAGTTTACTAAGGATAATCATCTACATCTACACAGTGTTTGCTAAAAAAACAAACAAACAAACATAAGTGAAATTAGCACTGATGAAGCATTTCAAATTAAAAAAGATACTGGGAAAAGCTGATCATAAAATAAGTGCACAATTTCAGAACAGCATCAGAAGTACCAAGGAAAGCCTCAAGCTTCCTTTGAGAACTGCTGGTGGTCTCGAACTGTAGCTTTCGTCTTATTTAAACCTTTGGCATGTGAAAAAAGATGATGCTGAGAATATTGAAACGCATGCCATTTCCCATCAGTTTGTTTTACCAAAGTGATATCTTTGTGTAAGCTGAGGCATCAGACCGATAACTAATTATATCAACTTCGCTAAGTTTAAAGCTCCCAGATTAAGAGTGAACATGGAGGCAACACTGGATCATTCAATGGGGGGCACTTCTAGTGGCGACTGAACAGTGCGTTGATAGGTAAGTGTTCCCGTGCCTGAGGTGCACAGAAATGTGAATGTGGTGACGTTCTGTTGCTGTTACAGAAAATGTGTTTGTAGGTTTGGCAGTACTTCAGAAATGCTATGGGAGGTGAGAAAAGGAGTGTTGTACTGGTTAGCAGCATGAACTGTCATAATTGCAGAGCTGAAGATCCTTCTAATTTGTGTTTTTGCTTTGAGGGCACTATTGGCTACTCAATACAGAAGATAACGGCTTGCTGGAAAAATCTGAGCTCTTTGGAAATGAATTTTTGGAACCATAGGAACTCCTGTCCCTATTTACGAGGACAGTTCAAACTACGCTTCTTGCAGTAGCTCATGACTGAGGAATTTTGGCAGATGCCTGTCTGAGTGCTTAGAAAAATAGAAGCGATTTCATTTTGCAGTCTGTCTTGGGTAAAAACTCCGCAGTGATGATGCTTTCTCCAGCTAGGCCTGTTGGGAAACTAATATAAAAAATTACCCTAAGCATGAGAAAAAATATTGGTGGCTAAAGGGAATAAATGTGTTCAGGGAGGGAGAAACTCTGTTGCCTCTTCTACTAGAAAAGTTTTCTTGTCTAAGAGAGAACTTGAAACTAGAAGGAGTTCTTGTAGGTTGGGAAAAAATGCTCATAGGTATTTGTACCAGTATCAACTGGTTATACTGTACTTATTTAAAATAAAATCAAATCCTGATGTTACTTCATAATTTTGAAAAGGAAGTACAGTCTGACATTACAAAAATTTTAGCAGGTCTGTGGCAAGATGTGCTACACAAATCTTGCAGAGAGAGGAGTTTAGGTGTTTCAAGTAAAAGGAAAATCCTCAACAGACCACACATGACTTTTGCTTTGACCACAGTAAGAAAAGTGGGTGCCACTTTCCACAATCCTACAACTGGCAGGATGATTTCAGAGGGCAGTTTGACCCTGCACACAGTATGACATGAGCGAGCTGGGCAGCTGAGTGCTAGCGGCTTCCTCTGCAGCAGCTTTGGTAGCTGGCGTGCATCACAGCCAGGACAAAAATGTTTGAACCCAAAGTATTAGTGCGAGGCTGTGCAGTTCTGGGTTTTACTGTTTTACTGAAACACGAGTGACCTTCCCCCAGCCCATCACTATGCAAATGGAAAAGGCACATGTGGAGGACCTGGGCCTGGGGGGGATTTCAGCTCTGTTTTCAGGTGTGTTTGGGGCTGGGGGAGATCCTTCGGTGGCAGCCAGAACCACCACTTTGTAAGCTGGTAGGATGATCAATGCTAATTGTCACAGTGTGGCACAGGAAAGGCCAAGAATTCAGATGAAAAAAAATGAATATCATCTCCTTTCAGGTGAAAACTGCAATCCAAACCTCTTTACTGCTAAAATACCATAAAGCAAAAGCATCTGTTCCTGGGTAACTGACTGCTGGGGGGCATTAAGTGAAGTAATACTGTGCCATTTCTTGGTGGACAATTCATGATGTGTTTAGGGAATTTGCATTTTATAAAGGAACACCAAACAGCACCCAGCTGTTCCCACCATCTCCTTCTGATGGGAGCAGCCCACAACACTCCAAACATCACATCCATTCTTGTTCCTCAGCAAAACCCTTTGATAACAAAGAGCCATACAGCCATTGAAAACAGATATCTAAGCAACTCCTAACCCCTTACATTTAAGAGGTTGTTGGCTTTTGTACTTAACCTGTTACTCTTGAAAAGTTTCTTTCATCTCAAGGTGAAAAATTTGGAAGCACAACTTCTATTTTTCCAGGAGATGGCAGTGCCACTACAGAAAATAGCTGAGCAGTTTAGCTCCTAAGGTGACTGTTCTGTAATTTGGAAGCTCAGAACTCATATATAATAAGTTTTGAATTTTTTTTAATAGATGATCAGATAATTATACTTCAATGACTGTCAAAAGCAATAATGATAGCACTCATTACAACTTTAAAGTGTGTCTGGTTTCCCAAGGGCTCACAACAAACGTTAATTCATCTGAGTGGTAACAGGAGACATAATTAGGCAGTAACTCATTTCTATCACATACAGTATAGGCTATAATTAATTTTTGCTTCACGTATTCACACTGGATGTTGAGCTGCCCTCCTAACACCCATATCCCATGCCCCTACCTGGGCTAAGAGCAGGTGTTGCAAGAGTTGCAGTAGCAAGCAAGTATAGAAACCCTGGATTCAGTCCGAGGAAATGGCATAGCACATCTGGCAGCACCTGGCAGATCTGAAGTAGAAAGCAGGCAAAGAAATGTATTGAAAATTAATAAGGAACACAGCACTGTACCAGATGCAGTGGTATGCCAACTACATTGTTAAATAGATTGCAATATGCTAACTAGACTGTCTAAAAAATATTCCTGCTTTCATGAAGGGCGTGAGCTGATGCCTTTAATTTTCAGGTTGACTCTGATTTCTGATTGTTTTTGTCACATTATATTTCAAAGATTTTGTGTTGTGATTACATGTGATTTACTGAAAATAACAGATCAATGAAAAGATGCAGAACTTACTGTGCTTCTCTTTCCATTCATTTATTATATTTTTGTAAGTCTTTCATTACAAAAAAAGGGCTCTATTCACACTAGAAAGGCTACCTACCAGTTCAGTGGGAAGAAGGCAAGCAAAGAGTTATTCTACACCCTGCTAACATATTCATATAAAACTCATCCAATTTTGTTAAGACCTTTTGTGGAGAATCAAAAGTTAGCGAAGATTGTATTGTAATTCCTCTTCCTGACCTGAAAGTCACACAGCTGGATTCAAGTAGGCCAGAAATATGTGCTTTATAGAAACACCTTGTGGCTGGGTTTTTTTGAAGCTCTGAAAGTTTATACCACTGACCCTGCCCTTGGTACCAAAAACTGAGGCTCTAGTAGGACCTCATGGCAGAAGACAATTTGTCACAACTGTCAAATAGCTGACAGAAGGAAAGATCCACCTTGTTTCATCAGTCTCAGCCTCTACATTTTCCTTGTAATGGGGCAAGAGTTACACACTGCTCATTAGACCTGAGAGATTCTAGTTTTGTGGGACACAATCAAAATTTAAATACCCTGGAGGAAAATAATTTACTGCTTGATCCAACAGCACCTTTTGAAGTCAGTGTAGAAATGTTCGTTAGGATCACTGAGATTCAGATTAGATCCTTGTTTCACAGTCAGTGGCAATATAACATAATTGGCTGGTCAACATCATCTTTGGCAAGTCATAGGAATTTGTGAAAAGCCATGTCAACGGCAATCTCTTCAGCAGCACCACCCCAATGCTCTTTACAGCCCTATGAGCAGGAACGTTACATCATTTGCGTCCCTCTTAGATGGTGCTAAACCCTGTGCCATACTGCACAGGAACATCCCAAAACACTCAGCGCACATGTCACTGGTGGGCGCTGCTAGAAGGGAATGGAGCATTTGTGATAATGGACATAACTAGGATTCGGGAAAGAAATGCAGGTATTGCATAATAACATTTTGTATATCAATTACTTTTAAATCTCAGTGTTAATGATGACAGTGAAGCAATTGGTAATGGTACTTTCCATTACATACCTGATAACAGCAGGAAATGAATGTGTGTTGTGGAGAATCTCCCCAGTATTTTTGCCTTTCAATTTATTGCATAGACTTTATGACAAAACACATAAGATATTTAAGTAATAACTTTTCAAATGTAAGATTCCATATATTAAACCATGCATTGGATGAGTAGGGCAGGTCAACACTAAGAGCTAATAAAAAAGGAGCTCAGATCCTATGACTGATACCCATCACATTAAGAAAAGCACAGGTCATACTGATTTCTGATTAAGCAGCGCTCCAACCAGCCCGGTGAAGTCTATTGTGTGACTTTCCACTGCAGGGTAAGAAGACAGCTAACCAGGGCTTGAAAACTGCAACTCAGTAGGGCCACCTTGCTTTATATCCACTCAGGATTTAATTCAGCACTCTGTGAAATGCTATCATTCAGTGCAAGCACTGCCAGCACAGGTGTCATGGACCATATTGTTCGGAGGTGTTACTCTGTACATGTGAACAACAACGAGCTGATACTGGAGCACGTTTCAGTGTGATAACTAAATGGGTCAGTTACGTGTGGTGTGTGAGACATCAGAACTAGCAGAAATAGCACAGCAGGTTTCTGTCACACATGACAAACAGGCAAGTATCAGTAGAAACACTTCTCACACACATACCTGACAACACACAAATGCACAGACCATAAAACTCCAACCAGATCCTGGAGGAACTCTCACCCCCAGAATGATGGAGTTGGAAGCAACCTAGAAGAATAAGACTGATAAGGTGTTCGTAGTCATCTGTTATCACCAAGGTAATTCTCAGAATTGAAGCCTTGTGCCTTTGAAGGCATGTGGACCTCTCACACAAGCTCAAGTGCAGCTCACTCTGATGTGTGATTCAAGTGCCATTCTTCTCATGCAAGAAGTTCATGGACAGCCCAGCTCTGTACAGCGCATCCCTCCCTCTACAGCTCTGCAGTGCCAGGTAGGACTGGTCACCAGAGGACAGGCAGATCAAAGAACAGAACATTAGTGAAAGTCCAGGGGACCTGTTATTTCCTGGGCGGAGACTTATTTTCCATGGTCATTACTTAAGTCATTCAACCTCTCTGTGCCTTTTTTTTTTCTGCTTGGTTGAGCTCCTCCAGTTGCTACCAGGACTTCAGCTATAGTTCCCACTTCATATGTTTAGAGCTTGGTTGAAGCTTCTGGGCACAACAGTATTGCTACTGCTGATAGATGATTCCCACAAATGAGAAAAGGAAGAATGACATGAGTACATCTTGCTGTAGAAAGTCCCACTCTCAAAAACTGTGTGAGGAAGAGACAGCCTCAAAGGCAGACACTGGAGCTGCAACGGCGTAAGGATGGAGGAAGAGTCAAGGGCTTGTCAAAAAGGGTAGAAATTATCATAGAATTGTTTTGCTTGGAAAAGACCTTTAAGATCATCAAGTCCAACCGTTAACCTAACACTGCCACGTCCACTACTAAACCATATCCCTAAGAAACTCATTTACGTGTCTTTTAAACACCTTAAGGGATGGTGACTCATGATAGCTTATGATTTTCAATGGTAGAGGCTGAGAAGACATTCAGGTTTAAATAATCTTTGGGTGTGCAGCTGGAGGGACAGTTAATATGAAATTCGCATTAAAAATCTCTCAGGAGATCTTGTGAGATTAAGTAAAATTAGCCCAAAGGCCCAAATTCTACCTAAAATCAGGCATCAATAAAAATTGTTGTAGCTGCAAAAATCAGTGCTCTCAATTTTAAATGGAATGAATTAAAATAAAATTAAAAAAAAAAAAAGAGGAAAAAACCCAAAGAGTTGTTGAAGTGTCCGAGCCGATGCTGCAGGTTTTCCTGGCTGTCCCCGGTCATTCCTGTCAGGTCCCCAGACTGTGCAGCCGACCACTGTGCTGTGCAGCCGATTGCAGACAGATATCTGGTGGCTCCGCTGCTGAACAGCGGGCGGGAGGTTTGTGAGCCGTGGCTTTGCAGCATGCCCAGCTCGTCCAACACACCGGCCAGACTTTTTATGCCACCCGCATTTGACAAGCCCGGGGCACTGCCAAGTTCTTGCACCTGCAAGTAATTCCCCAGGAGTCGCTGGCGTTGCTGGTGCGGTTTGGAGCTCAGCAGCCTTGCTGCTGGTCCATTAACTCCGAGAGATGTTTATTATGAAGCTAAAATTTATTCAACCGAATCTCACAATGAATAGAAATTGTAAGATAAATATTAGAGCTGCACTTGGTAGAAACAGTAAAGAATGTGCTGTTTACCAGGGTAGATATGAATGCTATTTAATTTGTGTTGGAAGTAGTTGCAGGGGGAAACCTCACTACATTACTTTTAAGAAGACGTTTCCTCTCTGATACTTAGGAATATTTCTGTGCAGAATTTTCCTTTTAGTAACAGATTAGTCTCCTGATAGTCTGTATGGTGATTGAAAATATTAGTCTGCTTTCAGACAGTAACTCAAGCCAGCCCTTTGGTGCAAGTTCGTGGAGTCGTAGAACAGTTTGAGTTGGAAGGGACCTTCAAAGGCCTTCTAGTCCAACCCCCAAAAAGTTAAAATTAGGCAATGTCCAACTCTCAGTAAAAAACTACACTGGTGAGAGTTGCTCACCCATGCTCCAGTCGCTGGAAATGCCATAACCAGATATACTTGCGCTCCTGAAACTTCAGTGATCTAAGGATGAAGCTGGGGCTCTTAAATCTTACCAAAAATCAATGGGATTTAAGCGAAGGAGGTTTGTAAAGCCACAAGACATTCAGGTACCTGAGTCTGGGATGCAGTTTCTGTGCACAGATCCATCCCCCTGCTCTGGCACATAGTCCAAGATGTGGTGTAGCTTCTCCCAGAGAGCATCTGTACACATCCATCAACAACAGGGGAGAGGTTATAGATCGAAACGGGGGATAATGGGAGGACAGTAATTTAAATCATAGTACTTAATTAGATGCAAGTATTCGTAACATCCTCTTACTTTTCTAATTGCTAATATACTTAACACTGATTTTATCAATAGTCCATGATATATAAAATTACTTCATATCAGCTCATTAGTTAATTAATTAGGAGAGAGCAGGGAGGGGAAACAATAAAGCCAAAAGTAGATTGGGGACACAAACTTCTTGAGTTAAAGGAGCAGCTCTGCCTCTGTTGCAATGGTGCTAGTTACCCCTGGCCTGCATGTTTTTCAAGTTACGTATTTACAGCAATTTAGCTTTGAAAAATACAAATAAGGAGGAGATGAGGTCACCACGCCAAGACCAGCCTTTCAGCTTTTTGAGACTTTAGGGGCAAAGAAGTTCCTTAGTGAACTGTAGCTCAGAGCTGCAGGAGCAGAACTGCGGCTGAATAAGAGAAACTACAGAATTTATATTTATATGTACCAGTTTTTAAAAAACCCTCTAAACAGCTCAATGAGAATATTAAGAAATAAGGTTATTTTTTTTTTTCTATGACAGTGAATATCTCAGCTAAACCAGAGCAGAAAAATATTAGTTATTATTACCCAGACAAGCATTCTAAGCTGTGTTTAGTGTCTGCCTTCTGTAGGACTGTTCTTGGTGAGAATGAAATACCATATATTTTTCCTACATAATGCAAGAATTGGGTGAGCTGAGTGTTTCTGGTTACCCAACAACATAAAGGCCTTTCAAGCAACAACGTTACTTCTCAAATAAGCTTAGAAAGAGTCACAAAGCTATTAAATGCAGCTCAGCTGCTGTGCAGTAACCCTAAGTGATGGTCTGTCCATACCTGAAGGTCATCTCATTTACCTACAAGCAAGGTTAGGTAGAATTGGTCCCTAGTGTTGGTTTGGTCTTTTTTTTGGGAGGCGGGGGGTGGTTGGTTTGTTTTTCTGGTCAAAGCGGGGCAGGAAATGTAAGAAAGCTCCTGTTTCAATCCAGGGTTTTCATCACACACAAATCTTCACTTTTAACTGTCCAGTGAGCCAAACTTTGACTTGTTCTCTATTAATAATATCATCTACTGAGCAAAATGGTCACACTTTCTTCCCAACACTGGCAAATGGATGATTTCATTTTCCTCATCTAGGATCTCTAGGTATGTGCCTTCTACTGGGCTGGAGACCCCTCTGCCCAGCCTGTTCTCAGTCTTTTTCCATTCAGCCTCTGTGTGTGACATATATAAAAGTATTGTTACCACTGGAGAAAATGTGATCACCTCACTAATTTGAACAATGTGAATTTTAGATTTGCAGCCTTTCAATTTATTATCTACAGAGAAACCCAGATTCCAGTGTTTGCTTCGTGCTGATTATCCTTCTGGGGATAAAAAAAAAAAGCATCAGTTTTTCTTTTACCCTCATTTCTCACCGTTTCTATGCAGTCAGCCTATAGATGCTGTTACATGACTTTTTTCTCCTGTTGAAGACAAAAGTGAGGATTTTTTGCAGCCTCAAACTGGTACAACCACCACTGCTTGTCCCATTTCTCTCCTCAACCTACACTTACCTCTTTGGTTTCATGTGATGATTTATTGCTAAACAGCCTATTTTCCATTAGAAGAGAAGGGGGTAGTACCAAACAAACTCCAGTGGCTGCATTCAAAGTGTAATGCTTCTTATCACAAATAATTTAAAAAATGCAAGAACCCCAATTTGCAGCTAGGAGGCCCACTTGAGGGATCAGTTAAAATTTACTCCTTTATACGCATGCCAACTTTGACTTCAAAAAGACTTTATTCCCAAGGATAAACAACCCAATATTTGTGTAATATAATTAAGTGAAGGCATCTTTAAATGTCATACCAGCTTGTGCCATGCTTTAAATTGTTATGCATCAACAGAATTTAACGAGATGGCCAAGGATCCTGCTTCCTGCGTGAATGCGATAAGCCACAAATACTGTATAGCTCTTTAATAGATTGCCAAAATAAAGCATTTTGTATGCAAATTATTCATGGAGTGGCAAAGCTAATATAGTGCCAAAATTACGCCCACTGGTCCTCTGCAATTAGTAGTTAAGTTGAAGTATCTTCAAACTGCAGAATTTCTTTCAGTGTCTCCCAATACTTGAAACATCTTTTCATTTATGAAAATAGGAAATAGCAGCTTTTATTTTCCTTTTATGGTTTAGGGTACATGCGCGCGCTATAGCAGAGAGGTGGCAAACAGGATCTAATCACAATAATTGCATATAGGCTATAAAAATAAAAGTCCAGTGACTTGCAAGAAAGTTGAAGGAGAAAGAAAAACATTTATTTCCCCCTCCTCAGCCCATGCACCTAAAATAAAGTATGTGAGCCCTGTGAAGTCAGGCTGAAAAAGCTAACTGGAAAAAAAGCAGTGAAGGCTGAAGTGAACATGCAAGCGTTTTGGTGACAGATTGGAAGGGTGGACAGTGCACCCCACGCCCAGCACCTTCTTGTCTCCCCCAGAAGTCCCCCCCCTGCCTGAGAAACATCCACGTCCTCCTAAGAGCTCCAGGAGAAAACTTGCTCCAGGTGCACCAAGCAGAGGAGCCACCACCATGAAAGGCCAACACTTGTACATCATTTAACCCATAGCTCCACTGGCAAGAAATCACCTGGAATGTTATTTTCCAGGAGATTCAGGGAGAAGCCAACCATAACCAGGAGTCTCTAGTTTCAAGTTAAGTACACGAGTAACTAACAGGCATGACACCTGGCAAATACTTCAAAAAATCCCAGTTTTTAAGTACTTATATTCTCCCCTGACTATCAGCAACAGCAATGTTTTGCAAGAAGGGGGAGGGAGAAAGAAGAAAAGTAAAAGGATTTCCCGGTCTCCGAATTTCCAATGAAAAACCTCTTTTCCATCTTCTTGAGCTCTCCAAGATCATATCCTGGACAAACCTATGGCTGGTGAGGGAGCTGGGCAAAGCAGGGGAAAGAAGAATTGCTCCTTGATTGAAAAATTTTGGAAGAAACTTTTAACAGTCAAATTAGGCAACTGCAAAGTATTTAGGCAACCGCAAAGTATTCAGGCAGCTTTTACCCTCTTTGGTGTGCGTGGAGATGAAGCTCAGAGAAGAAGTGGAGGGGCAGGTGGTTCCTGTAGATCATGTCCCCATTCTCTAGAGTTAATGCCAACTGTATTTTTCATTTACAACCTAATCATCAGAAGAGTATGGTAGATGTCAGGGACCTGGAACAGTGATTTAAGGAGTCTGTGTCAAACTGCTTGGACCTCGATGGCCTTTCTAAGCTAACCTGGAGGATTTACTACCAGCTAAACAACAAATGTAATTTTGGTCACAAACTGTTTTATGAAATGTTGTGGAATACCATAAACAACGGCATTCAGCCCAGTGAACTACAAAAGCTGTGATCTACAGCTTTCTCTTAACCTGGAGGGCAGCGGAGGGACCCAGATCCAACAACCCCTTCTTCCATACTGTGATATCAAGGGAAGAAACAGATAGCAGGTCTTACAGCAGAAAATGGCAGTGCCTTGGAAAAACAAATAAAAGCAGCTAACACAATTAATAACATAGATCTTGCATTTTGTCCTTTTTACAATGATGCCAATTTGAATACATCCTTTCTTATAGGAATGCGGGTTTAAACATCCGCCCCACAGAGATGAACATCACCACAGCATCTCTGCGGAACAAGATCCAGGGGAAGGCAGGGGGACCGATCTGCCCCGGGTGCCTCTGCTCATGCTGACCGATGGCCGCCCTTGCGCCACGCGGAGGACTCGCCAGATGCTATTGGTCCGGGTCCCGCGCTGACAACTTGTCATCGATTTTGTTAAAAAAAAAATTAAAAATGGCAACCAATGAAAATCAATCTTCTGATGCTCCGCTGCCTTAAATACCAGTAGAGCAAACAAACAGCCCTAAACAATACAGCAGAACCCATATATCAATTACCCTAAATGCTCAAGCATTTTTACTTCACAGCCTGCAACATCCGACTGTGGTACCCGCACCCGCTGCGCCGAGATGATAATGGTGCGGCATTGTTCCTGGGCGCCTGGCCGCCAGATAAGGGCTGCCTGCGCTTAGATGATAATGAAAGTGGGCAGACTTAACATTGTGATTGGAAAATTTCTTGGGTCTCAGAAAAAGGTTCTATTAAGCCCACTGACCCCAATTGAATATTAATTAGCTAATTAACAGATTTATTGTTCCACGCAATTTCTGGAGAGGCAATTTTTTTTCAAGTGCCATTATTTTTTTAAATTATTTTTTGCATTGTGTATAATTGAATCTTTGCAGCTGCCAGCATCTTCTGCATGATTTGGCAAAAAAAAGAAAGAAAAAGCACTTATAGCTTTCCTTTTTTTTCTTCAGACCCAAATGTTTCCAATTGCTTTAGCGAGTGTTTGGGGGTGGGGGAGGCAGAGTGGGGGAAAGAGGCAGCTGATTTATGTCGCCTTCTACAGATTTATTTATTCTTAAAGGCTTAACTGAAAAATGTCCACACTTTTTTTTTCCTACTATGATTCACTGGTCTATCTTTTAGCCTGAGGTTACTATACAGTGCGCTATTATTCCCAGGAAAGACACTGAGGTCTGTGCCCTTTATACATCCATCTAAGTATTGCGCATCTTTCATCTTACCTGTGTGCTCCTGCTCTTTTCTGCCATGCAAATACTTTCTGCCCTGCTGGGGAGGGTGAGAAACTTGGGTGAGCCGATCTCTGCCCTTCCTGCAGGAGGGTCCCTTGCATGGACCGACATGGTTCACATTGTTTTGCAAAGTATTTTTGTAAATACTGAATTATTGAGAGAGAGAGACGAGATTATATTTTTACTGTATGGATGATTTCTGACCGTTTCAAAGAAGTTTATTTGGCACAGGCTGCTCCAAGAGCTTCACACTTAAGTGAGCAAGGGCCCACGGCGGTCTGTCACAAGATGCTGTTACCAGGGTGGGAGGTTCATTGCAGATTTCTTACAAATCACTTACTGCATCATGTCTTTTCCTAGAGAAGCAAGCCGTCCCTGAAATAAACCGTGGTATTTTTGTGACTGCTGTCCAAAGACACTAATATAAGCACTCTTTAAAGTTCCAGAATTAAAAATCAAGACATTCTTCTAATGTTACAAGCTGTAGTGGAGAATGTCAACAGAGAACATTATTATCCCATTAAAAGTAGGAAAGACGGAAATAATCTTGCATTAGAGAACAGAAAACATGCAATTTATATGGTGCAAGAGACCGTGCAGATCTCTTAAGTCCATACACCTGGGCTTAGGGCTACTTCTTGTGTCCAAATCCCGGATTTGCATAATCTGCTGTAGCAAGTGTGGCTCAAAATTGAGACCTGGATCTTCTAACAGTGTATTAGAATCATAGAGTCACAGAATGGTTTGGGTTGGAAGGGACCTTAAAGATCATCTTAGTTCTAACTGCCCATGGCAGGGGCACCTTCCACTGGACCAGGCTGCTCAAAGCCCCATCCAACCTGTCCTTGAGCACTTCCAGGCTTGGGACATCCACAGCTTTGGGCAACCTGTTCCAGTGTCTCACCACCTGCACAGGAAGGAATTTCTTCCTTATAGCCAATCTAAATTTACCCTCTTTCATTTTAAAGCCATTACCCCTTGTCCTGTCACTACATGCCCTTGTAAAAGTCCCTCTCCAGCTTTCTTGTAGGTCCCCTTTAGGTATTGGAAGGCTGCTATAAGGTCTTCCCAGAGCCTTCTCCAGGCTGAACAACCCCAACTCTCTCAGCCTGTGTTCACAGGAGAGGTGCTCAAGCCCCCTGATCATCTTCATGGCCCTTCTCCAACAGGTCCATGTCCTTCTTATGCTGGGGACCCCAGAGCTGGATGCAGGACACCAGGTGGGGTCTCACCAGAGCAGAAGGGCAGAATCACCTCCCTGACCTGCTGGCCACATTTATTTTGATGCAGCCCAGGACACAGTTGGCTTTCTGGGCTGCAAGCGCACATTGCTGCGTCATGTTGAGCTTCTCATCAATCAACACCCCTGGGACCATCATGTAAACACACTGAGACAGCGATGTGTTAAAAGTATGGCTAAAAATTACAAAACAAGACTCCCTACAGAGAGTTGTGAAAAAATCTTTGGCACCTACAGTAGTGAAACTGCATTTGCATCATCCCTCATGGACAGAAGAGACTACAGGAGGGACAAGCTTGTACCTGCCACAGCTACAGGTGGGTCCAAGGCCATTGAATACTCACAGATAGTTCCTCCTCAGTTTCCTCCTCTGACTGATGATTTATCTTTCATTTTTCCTTTTTTTTTTTTTAAAAAAAATAAAACCATTAGTGTTGAATGAAATAATGAATTTGTAGCTTCTGAACAATTGATATTTTTACAGCTAGCAGTCATCTTCGGAAACCTGTGAAACAGGTCCTCAATGACTCAAGACGCTTTGTGGATCCACAGAAAGGCTGTGCTGCCAAATTAAATGAGTCAAAATATGTCCATCAAGTATCTCTTTCAGCTGTTACAGGTGACACTGGTGCAGATCATGGACTATACTGCACAGTGTCATAAAAACCCCAGCTTGTAACCCCGTTTCTGAGGGGCAGACAGACACTTTTCACTCAACATCCAGAACTAAGTTGTATGACCCAGAAGAAGACAAGCCACCAGAGGCTGCTCTGGGCTCTGGCTAGATTTGGATCCAAACAACAGTCAAGGCGGGCAGAAGTGCTGGTGTCTGGATGCTTTTGTCTGTCACAGAGACACAACTGAACTGAAATACTCAACTATGGACACAGGGCCCATGTTCACAATGTTTTGCCCAGGACCTACATGGGTCCTATGTGTTGCTCATCATGAGACTGGCCTAGATGAATGAAGACCTTTTAGTGAACTGCTGTTGTCATAAACTTCTCTTTATTTAGATTGCTGTACCTTTTTTACAGCCATATCCTATCCTGAAATATGCTAGTCAGGGTGATGGTGTTTAAACCACATCATCATTTACTTAAAAATATTAGATGAAATACTACTGGCGCTCCAAATGAGAGCTAATAAAACCACCAAGAAATGTGATTTCTATTTAAGTATAAAAACATAAGGAATAGGGAAGAAGAAACACAAAGCTTGCACTAGGATTATAGAGATATGTGAACTGTGTCAGTAAAGAGCCTGGACTAGTCTCACCAAAAGGTTGGTGGATATTATTTCATATTGACTTTGACCTTCTAGTCTGATGTAATTACTAGGAACAATTTAAATAACTTTCCTTTTTTTTTCCCCTAGAGGGGAGGAAAAAAAAAAAAAAAGGAAAGCATTTTCCATTGCTTAAAACTGGAAAACAAAATGTTTGATTGAGGTCATCTTGACATCCATTAGTGTGATAAATGAAGTGGAATTCAAGGCTGCTCCATTATCAAGGTTCATTTTCATTGTTCAGATCTGGTTTCTCCTCTCTCTCACTCTCCCTTCTTTTTTTTTTTAAAACAACATGGCCTCAGACTCAAGGCTGATTACAATAATTACATTTTCTACCCATAATAGTACAAATGATTCAAAGAGTTATTCAGAATGTTTCAATGTCAGCACTTAGATAAATGCTCCTTCTTTCCTAGGGATTGCATTTTTTTTTTACAGAAGGTTAGTTAGCAGCAGCAATAACGGTATAGCTGTCAGAAAGCTGTGAATTTACATGCCCAGTAACTACATCCACAATTGTTTGGTACTTGGCGTGGCAACAAGACTGAACGGGATACCAGATAATTTATAACTGCTCCCCAATAGAAGAAGAACAATTATACGGTGTGCAGTATGAAGTGGCTATTATTTAGCTGAATTTTTAAAAATTATTTGAAGAAAATGCCTATCTTTTGCAGGGCTATTTTCTTCTTGGGTCTAATTAGATACCCGAGGAATACAGGATACGTAAATTTCAGCTAGCAAATATATTTATGAAATTTTAATTCACTTCTTGTATACCTCTGCCATAAACCTTGTAAGCCTCCTTCAGGAGGTTTTTAATCTTAAAGGTAAAGCAAAAAAAAAAAGAAAAGAAGTTAAAAAAAAAAGCAGTGAAAGAAAGTGATAGTTGTACTGAAGGTAGGTGCTGTTTTTCTGAAGAGCAGCAAGACCCTGGCTGTACATCTCTCCTCTCGTACCGTAAAATTACTGCTGCGTGTTTTATGAGAACAAGTTTGTTTCTGCAGACGTGATGGATTGCATCCCCGTGTAAGGAAGAGTGGGGCCAGCATCAGGTAGAGCTTCAGAGAGGCTTCCAGCAGGCTAGGGCCCATGGGACCCTCCATCCCCTGCCCCGAGCCTCCCCTTTGACACAGGCTGGTCCCATTGCTGTGGCGAAAACCCTTTTATCAAAATCCTCCATGTAGGAACTGTAGCATCTCATGGAAAACAAACCTCAAAACGGTTAATGACCTCACAACTGCCCGCCTTCCTCTGGGGGTGGCAGGGGCAGAGAGGCTTCGCGGTGCACACCGCACCTGACCGCAGCTGCGGTGGCGCGTACGCTTCTTCACCGAGCACAGACATTCTAGTCTAGATTGCAAAACTGGTTTCCATTCACAATGGGGATGCTTTTCCTCATTTTATTCCAAAGTATTTCAGGGATCAATAAAGCATATAACCCGGTATGAATCAGCAGAGGGTCAGGGTGCATCAGTTTCTCTACAATTTGAACCTAAAGGGGAATTCAGCTAAAGAAAGGACAGAAAGACAGACAGATGTCAGAAAGCTCAGACTTCTTAGTAGCTGGGCCAAGTTCAAGACATTGTCAAAACTTAAATTTTACCAATTTTGAGAGGAAATTAGCCATGCTACTACCCTGACAGGCTTTCAATCAAAGTCTAAAATTAGGCTTTCTTTTGAATGAGACCTTAAAATATCTAACCTATATTAATCTAATCCAGCTGTCTAAGAGTTGGTATCTCGCATCAGCCAAGCCTGACAGTGTCCAAAAAGCGACTGGACAACGCCCTCAGACTGTGGGGTTGTCCTGTGCAGGGACAGGAGTTGGACTCGATGATCCTTGTGGGTCCCTTCCAAATCAGGACACTCTGTGATTCTATGATCACGATATAGCCAAGTCACAAAACATTGCATTAACCCTTGCCTTGGGAAAGGAGGTCTTCTCTGGGATTGCATCTGCATCCGTCTAACTAAAGCAAATCCAGCCACGTGTCCTCTAATGGAAAAATAAACGATCCGGGGGAGACTGGGGAGGCAGCAGGCAGGGGAATGGCTGTGGGTGTCCTGCAGCATCTCAGCAAGGCTGTGCTGCAGCAGCTCCCACCTGCTCTTTCCTTCCAAGAGTCCAAGGGTAGGGATGCAGGGGAGAGCTGGATGAGATGCTGTACTGAGTGCAATTAATTTATATCTCCATTTAAATAAAACCCTCTCATGGTCATAGCTTGGGACGAGACAGAGCCACTTGGCAAACAAAATTGTATTAAGTGCACTCCACTAGAAATGTTTATACTTTGTCCCTGAGAAATGTTTATGCTGGAGTACAGTATTTAACTTATCAATTTGAAAATGAATGACGAGGAGAGGAGTACAGAGGTTTTCTTATTTCAGAAACATTTGTTAAGTGCCTTTCATTTGCAACAGCTCCAAAGTCAGAGTAAGTCATCTTTGTCTAGAGTCTGCAGTGATCAGAGCAATGCTGAACACGCTGGTGGGGACACTCAGCAAATGTATACCCAAAAAATGAATGAATGTTTGGAAAATGTCTTCATTTTTATTAAGTTCCTTTCTTCTGACCCACTCATGGTACTGACTTGGCCCAGGAGCCTGAAATTACATTAGAGCAGCCAGACCAGGGATTTCAAATGTATGAGATTGTACCTGTGAGCATGAATTTCCAAAAGTCTCTCTTAAATAATATCTCCTGGTTAAACTTCAGATTCCCAAAGTTCAATGCATCCTTCACCTGCATTTCCAGTGCCAGGTGACAACACACACAACGGTCTGTCCGCAGAGCCGCAGGAGCAGCGTTCACCTGTGTCCAGCATGTGCATTGCAGAAGCTTTTTCCTGCTGAGGGAGGCTGGCCTTGTGCTCCGACTAGATACTTTTTTAATATGTGAAGAATAAACCTCACCTGCAATTACCATTTTGGTCTTTTTGCCCTGCAGACTGCATGGGATGAGTGTCAGCTGACAGGATCCTCCCACAGGATGCTCTCTGGGATTCAGGGCTGTGGGTGCTCCTGAGCAGTCTATTTTGCAGCAAGCAAGAAAGCAGATCTCTACTCTGACAGCCCCACAAGGTACCCAGAGATTTTGGCAGCAAGCTCACCTCTCACTCTCCCACCTAGCAAATCAGTGCCTCCACATTTTGGGGGTCAGAGCTTGGTCAGAATCCAGCAGCCAGCTGTGTCCATCATCAGTATGGGTGCTGCTGTGTTACTCTGCACGTTTCTGGGTCAGCCTGCATGGCCCAGCCGTAGAGACCTTTCGCTTGCTTTGGAGTTCAGGTTTTGGTCCATGAAAGAGTAAGGCAGCAGTTGAACTGGCTGATGTTTACCAGCAGGTCTTATTCTAGGCCAAATTAACTCAGCTGGGTCACTGGAAGCACGTTTTTATCCAAATGCAAGCCTCTCTATCCCTGCTTGTGAACCCTGGATACCAAACTGCTGAACTGGAGAGCCCAAATTAAATTTGATTTATTTCACTGCAGCATCATACATAAAAATAAAAAGGCCAAGTGTGGAACTGGAAGGCATTGATACTATGTTTCAAAGGGGAATGTGCCTCAACACCTGCTTGCATGAGGCATGTGTGTCCTCTGCCTTCTCTGCCTACACATGCTTGAGTTGACTCTCCTGTTTGCTGGTAAGCTATATTCCTTGCGGGAAAGCCTGTGGGCTTCCCAAGATGACTGTTTTGCCAAGGTGCTCTAGGTATTCTGGAAAGGCAGTGGACTGGTGCAGAAAATGCAGTTCTCTGCAGATAAAATCCAAATTAAATACTATGTTCTGCAGAAGGACAATGCCGAAGTTTCCTATGTTGGGCATCATCTGGTGGCTCAAAACCAGGATTGTCCTGTCCTCCCCACACAAAATACCAACTGGCAGCTACCAACAGAAGTGACCCAAACCACGAGCAATCCTGAGCAGGTGATGTGCAGTGATGGTTTAATGCTCCTCATTGCTAGTCAGTGCTACAGACCCCAAATTCAGACCTGAAAAGCTGCAGTACGTGAACCCCACTGCGTCTCTCCCCGTGCTGGTGCCAGGACAGCCCCACAGCCCTCCCCACCACTAGGGTCCCAAAATAACCCATCGATGGCCACATGGCCACAACCACCAACTGCTTCACTAGCATTTCAGTTCCCCCATCACACCCCAACAAAGTCACGAAGGACCATGCTGTCGGTGTCCCAGTTACTTTTGCTTGGTATAATGAGGACGGGGAAAAGATCCTCTGGAGAGGGGAAAATACTTTTTTTTTTTAAAGAAGGAATAGGAGGAGGAGGGGAAGGATCATTCCTCACTTAAACTATCATCTGTAACATCATATTTGATCTTTACATGAAGTTCCCAGAGAGACAAAGAGAGATGGTGCAGGTATGAATCCAGGAATAACAATGTGCACTTAAAAGTTCTCATCCTATGATGAAGTATGACACTGACATTGTAGCAATGTATCTTCAAAGAGCAGTAACGAGGGAAAACCTGCCTGAAGCCGACAGCCCAGAACATGCCAAGCAAGAGAAACGATTGTTTCTGTGAGTAGGAGAGAGCCAAAAGAGGCAAAGAGGAGGCACAGAACAAAATCTCTTGTGCAACCATGTGATGTTTCAGCGCCCAGCAGTGAAGATCAAAGGAAGGTTAACCTGGTGCCACAGGGAAGGCAACAAGGGGCATTCAGCAGCTCACAGAGCAGGAGGAACAGGAGAAGAGCCACACTGGGCATAGCATCAAACAGGCTCTTTATTATGTCCTTAATGTATCCATTCCTGATAGTTTTTCCCACCTCCAAAGTTTGCTTTAGAATATACATGAGCTGCCTGCATGAATCAGCTCAGGACCAGCAGCATTGTGATTAAAATTATGATAATTAAAAAAACCAACCAAATACAACATGTTTGCAGAGTTCAAGAAGTGTGCCTGACCTCTGAGAAACCTGGGAAACTTTGCAACTCTCGGGCATTAAATGAGGTTTAAAAGCTTGTCACCCTCTCTGCACATGTCAAGAGCAGAGGTGGTTTAAGATTGAAGGAGAATAATTTGAAAAGGAGGGGTGTAATTTATCAAATTCTGGGAAACTCATCACTTTGTGTTGGACAGGAACTTCCAGCAAAAATAGCCAATGGTGATGTGTGTGTTTTAAAAGAGGCAGCTTCTCAAAAAGTGCCCTCTATTATGCAGAAACAAAAAATAATTCTAATTTTAAAATAATTTTGTTTTCCCCATCATTCATTTGGTCTTTTGCCACTAACTGAACTAGATAAACCAAAAAGAAAAGCTCTTTAAGAAGAGCAACACACCTTGACCCACCATTTACATACAGAATCATATACATTCACGTAATTGTAATACCAGCAGCTTCAGCCCTGTCTTATTCTCCACCTGTAGTTTCTGTTGTAATTGTTTCAAATTGTAATGATGCAAACACTGAGTAGCTGGACAGAAGGAGGGATGGTGAACCAAGCTCCTGGGCAGACGTTTTTCAGCAGCTAACACTAACTTGAAGGGAAAGGCCACATGCTTCACTGAGAAGAGAGGCATTTTTAAAAATGTATTTTTTTAAGAGTTACATCAGATTTGAGATGACTCAGTTGAGGTACTTTGGAGATATTAAGTAATTAGTTAATTATTTCATCATGAAAAAAAGGATGGAAGAAAGACTTCGCTCAGTAAAATGTGAGGAATTGCTGTTTTGACATCAGACAGAAATGAAGTAGGAAGCAGTGACGCCAGGCTGTGTAGCTCCATCTGAGCTGCCCCAATTCATATAAATTTATAGCTGAGTGATAAACACACGAGCTGTCACTTGCGGGACAAGTGTCCTGGCTGCTGCACACCCCTGTCACCCTACTGAGACCAGCAGAGCTGCTGCCTTGGGGAGATCTTGGTCCAATGGCTGCTTTTTTTTCCTGTTTTATTTTAGGAAAATTATACCTCATTGTTAAGAGTAACACTCCTCACCGATGCTTAAAAGCACATTCATTAGTCTTGACCGACAGGAAAGGTTGTCCCTTGCTAATGGCACGTGCTCCCAGGGATGAGACCTCACGATCATGTCAAAGCTCAAAAGATCACGTGCCTCCTCTGGCAATTATTTCGGACTCTGACATGCGGTGAACTATGGACCTGGGATAAAAGCTCTTTTCAATGAATCGAGGAGGTTTCGCTGACCATCCTCAGGGTTCTCTGAAGCAGTGAATGCCCCATGCACCTCAGGGGGCATCCCAGGGAGATCCCTGTTTCTAGACATGGCTCCTTGCTGCTGCCTGTGGTGGGATCTCACCCAGCCTAGTCATTTGTTTCAGGCTCTCTCCATCACAAGAGCAGGACTCGGAGTGCCCAAAGCAGGTGATGTGTTGCCGAGGCCAGGGTGTGCAGGTCTCACCCCAACTGGTTCCAAGTCACTTGGCAACTGGCCTTGTATCGGCAACCCCAGGGCTAAACAAAACCATCACCACCCACACAAAAAGCCCCAAAGATAAGATTATTCTCCAAGGGCCTGGCAGGAACCCCAGGTTCCAGTATAGGTTGAGGAATGACCTATTAGAGAGCAGTGTAGGGGAAAGGGACATGGGGGTCCTGGTGGTCATCAGGATGACCATGAGCCAGCACTGTGCCCTTGTGGCCAGGAAGGCAAATGGCATCCTGGGGTGTATTAGAAGGGGGGTGGTTAGTAGGTCAAGAGAGGTGAGACCACACCTGGAATACTGTGTCCAGTTCTGGGCCCCTCAGTTCCAGAAGGACAGGGAACTGCTGGAGAGAGTCCAGCTCAGGGCAACAAAGATGATTAAGGGAGTGGAGCATCTCCCTTATAGGAAAGGCTGAGGGAGCTGGGTCTCTTTAGCTTGGAGAAGAGGAGACCGAGGGGTTACCTCATTAATGTTTACAAATATATAAAGGGGGAGTGTCATGAGGATGAAGCCAGGCTCTTCTCAGTGACAACCAATGGTAAGACAAGGGGTATTGGGTTCAAACTGGAACACAAGAAGTTCCACTTAAATTTGAGAAGAAACTTCTGCTCAGTGAGGGT
Organism: Nesoenas mayeri; assembly: GCF_963082525.1. NCBI lineage: Eukaryota > Metazoa > Chordata > Aves > Columbiformes > Columbidae > Nesoenas > Nesoenas mayeri. Next base: position 56,888,513 of record NC_137548.1, read on the forward strand.
GACAGACACTGGAACAGGCTGCCCAGGGAGGTTGTGGAGTCTCCTACTCTGGAGACATTCAAAACTCGCCTGGACGCCTTCCTGTGTAACCTCATCTATGTGTTCCTGCAAGGGGTCCCTGGGGTGCACCAGCACCACTGCTCCCCCGTGCTGGTGGCTCGGCTGTAGGAGCAGAGATCATAGAAACATAGAACAATTTTGGTTGGAAAAGACCTCAAGATCGTCGAGTCCAACTGTTAACCTAACACTAGCACTAAATCATGTCCCTAAGAACCTCATCTAAACATCTTTTAAACACCACCAGGGATGGTGACTCCACCGCTTCCCTGGGCAGCCTGTTCCAATGCCTGACAACTCTTTCCATGAAGAAATTTTTCCTGATATCCAATCTAAACCTCCCCTGGCACAATTTGAGGCCATTTTCTCTCATCCTATCACTTGCTACTCGGGAAAAGAGACCAACACCCTGCATGCTACAACCTCCTTTCAGGTAGTTGTAGACAGTGATAAGGTCTCTCCTCAGCGTCCTTTTCTCCAAACACTTTTTGCACGGTCAAGAGCGGTACAGAGAACTGCCCGGACTGCCCCCGAGCAGAGGAAAATCGTCCTTTATAATAAACACCATCTGCTCCCAAGCTGGGAAACCACAGGATCCCTCCCCTTACCCAGAGCTGAGATTTATATGGCAGGAGGCAGGGGAGCACAAGCACGCAGGCTTGAACAACTGGATACCCTTGGATTTATACTCCATTTGGGATGATAATGAGGTGGTTAATACAGAAATACAAGACAGCAATAAACCACTGACTTTTATAGATCTCGGTGTGAATCTGAATCATCATTTGGCGACCAGGAGATGGGTGATATACAGCAGCCCGTCCCGCCTCGCTCCTCTCACGGCTCCCCGGGAGAGCAGCAGCAGAAGGGAGCCTGCGAGCACCGAGGCCGATAAATCCCGCCTGGCTGCACGGGGACGGCGTCCACAGGACAGGATTTGTTAATGGAATATGGATCAACTAATCTCAATTAAAAGCGTGTTATTTTTACATAGAGATCCCTTTTCCTCCACACAAGTTGTGCTCATTTTTAAACTACTTAGTTATATTGGAAATGGATGCTGGCAGCTGAAGGCAGATTTTTCTGCTAGCTGTAATAAAAGGACTAGAAACGACTTATTTTCTGATGGGTAAGAAGCAGCATTAACTACCACTAAATGATCTACTTTGAGGTCGCATGAAGTCATCTAAACTTGCATTCATCGGTTTAAAACTTTAAAAACAAACTATAGAATAGGTGTTGCAGATGCCTGAAAGTTCATAGGAGTTGAACAAACAAACAAAAACCAAAACCACCCACCTCAACATAACCAGACAAATTAATGGCAGAAATGGTCCCTCAAGGGCTACAATATGACTCTCCCTTACGGCTGCCCCTGAAGCACAGGCTCTGGGGGCTAGAAGAACATGGTGGGGAGATGCACAGCCCTGGGTGCTCGCCTGGCCTTGCTGTGGGGCTGCACTTGCAGACGTGCCTCACTGCTCAAGTCCTGTGGTCCTGGTTTGGGTGAGCCACAGCTCAGTCGTGGGCTGGGAGAGCCAGCAAACTTCATATAAATATCTTCCAAAGTGAAATAGTGACTTTAGGGTACCCAGCTTTAACAGAAAGCCTGATTGCCGGGAGCAGACGCTGTCAGCAGCTCCCTGCAGCAGAGGTACCCATGAGCTGTTGCCAGCTGGGCTTCCCCTGCAGCAAGACAATAAAATCACAAGCAGCTTCCAAAAGTATTTCTCTTTCTGCGTGCGTGTATTTTTCTGTGAGGGAGACTTAGGAGCTGAAGTGATATTTCATTAAGGTATCTGGAGCTAATCCTTCCCACCCCTATTCTTCTCGGCGGCAGTGGGGGCAGGCAGGGCTGGGGCGGCCGGGCTTCTGCTGCCTCCAGACCCCAAACCTGCTGGTTTCTCTGGGAATGGAATATATGAGGATTTATATGATGGAATAAAAAAGATAAAATGTTAGAGGAAATGGTCCAGAAATAGAAATGAAGGACTGAAATAATCTACCCATAGATATAAAAAAATACTGTTGGTTTGGTGTGGGGTATTTTTTTGTTAATTGAGAATCCTTTTTCTTCCCAAGAAAATTGTTTATGCAGAATCTCCTGAGAAGCTTCATTTTTTATTTATCTATCCATATATATGAATGGTGGTAATCTGAAGTCCTCCAAACAATCACCTGTAAATTAGTGTCTATCTAAGCAACAATATATATCTACAAATCAGTCCCAGAACACTGAAGCTATATGTGAAAAGGCCTTTTTATGTCACTCCAGGCAGAGAAAAATAAATATGCTCAGTTTTATATAAAATAACATTTCTTATTAACATGTATAGTTAATTAGATGATCATGATAATAATAATAATAATAATGAAAGAGTCCTTTAAAAGACTTGGGATGACTAGAAAGTTAACCTACTGAGCAACGTGATTTACCAGGGCAGCAATCCCTGTGTGTCTCCCTGCTCCACAGGTACAGCTTTATGTGCTGCACAGCGCTGGGCACAGCCCCTGGGCACGGCTCTGGTGCTGCAGACACGCACTGGGGAGAGGGGAAACCACTGCTTAGCGTTGGTCTATGATGGAGAAGTCATCAGGAGTGGCTCTGCAAAAAGAGCCCGGCAAAACCCAGGGCAGAGATGATGTGAGGGGAGGCAGGCTCAGAGCAGGATGCTGCCAGGACAAGATCTCTAATCCCAAATTCCTCTCTCAGCAGCTGTGGCAGACGGGCAACCCTGGAGCCCACAGCTGGGTCATCCCATCACCAGCCACAGGAAAGATGCACTGGTTTGAGCTATTGCTAATGGGGATAAAATCTGAGCTTAAGTTACTTGCCTGGTGTAGCCAGCCATCACCATATACACATGCAGGTGTTGCCCATAACACATTTCCCCTAAATAAGCATCTCCTCAGGTTACCTCCTTGGGACCCTGATTTGGGATGGGGTGGGCACCCATGGGCAGAGTCAGCTTCAGCCAGATCAGCACCGTTGGTGATCTGTTTGTGAGGAGAGACAACAGGTCAAAGCACAGTTTGTCTGTACCTGCAGCTTTCTCATGGCCGTTGTCTTACCCATGGCCCATATCTCCTGCTGTAAATGCAATGTTTTGGGGATGTGAGGGTGGCAGGTTTCAGGAGTGCTGCTAGATCGCGTTACCAGCAATAAGAGAGGTGAGCATCCAGGACTTTGAGACTCATCACTTGTAACAGCAGAGTCCACATCACACCTGCATTTTTTAAAAGATGCTTTTCCTCAGAGTATGGTTTTGAAAGAAGCTGCTCACGAAGCCAGCAAATGACATCAATTGAAAGTGCCATTCAACAACTGGGCACCTAAGTGGCAGAAGTACTTTATAGAGGACAAAACATCTGATTGCTGCAGCTTTTCCTTCCATAAATTACACTCTTGGCTTCCTTCTTCTCCTCCTCCCACCTGCCTGAGTGCCACTGAAGATGCAAAAGAAAACTAGCAGTTTTAGTGGGTCAAATGTACCAAGTTAAAAATTACTGGGCAAACATATCCAGGAAATTCTCTCAAACACTCAGGTGAGTTTAAACATGAGCTTGCAGCAGCCCTGCTTAGATGGCTTTGGTCTTTCTTTGCCTGCCCTGTCTTTTGTGTTAGGTGAATATTAAACCTCTCCACACAACTCCTTGCATTTGCCATATTTTGAGGGAAATGGAATGTTCCCAGGGCCTTTGCCATGGCTGGGCAGAGGGAGGGTACCAGGATACTCTGACAAAGTATCAGAGTCAATAACAGGTGTGAGCCATCACAGTTCACCAGGACAGCCAAGCATGGCCAGCATGTCCTCACCCATCCCATACCAAAATGAAAAAAAGCAAAATCCATTAATTCTGGACACCAACAGATTCAGGAAAAGCACAGAACCCTCACAGACATTCAGAAATAGCTGTGTTTGTTGAAGAAATTATTCATTGTGAATAATTTGCTCTACTAATAAACTGCTTTCCCTCCACATCCTGTGCTTACCTCTCCTCCTACATACATGGGTATCAGTCAGGTCTCGCTCCACTGAAATTACCAGAATCACGCAAAATTTACAGCAGTGGTGGGATGAGGAGGCATCACCAGCACACAGGGGCCAAGGACAAAAGCCCCCAGACCTTAGTGCAAGCCAGGAGCCTCTGCCACAGCCCTGGGCTTGCTGTTGTGGCCATCACGCTGCAGGGCTGCTCTCCTGGAGCAGGGATGCTCTCCTGGAGCAGCGCCAGAGCCACCTGGTACCACGGTCTGTGTGGCAGTTTAACAGCGGGAAAGCAGAGGGAACATATGCCTGTGATGTGAGGGGACGGGGAAGTGGACGCTGGTGCTCAGAGCAGTGGCAATGCCCAGAATTAGCCATAAAGCTGATTTTACAGCCGCTGTGCTTCTTCATATGGATTTCTCAAGCCAGGGGTTCTGATAGTGAATTGTTCCCTGTGGTACTTCAGTGCCAGGATAGGGCTGCAGGGCAACCCCTGCAAGATGGCACAGCCCGGGAGCTCTGTCCTCATCCACAAGTCAGAGCAGAGGTGCGTCATGATCCCTCCCCAGAACTGCCCAGGGAAAGTCTCCTTGAGCTTTGGGCTTCATTCTGCAGTCCCACTCCCACACTGCTGGCCAAAAGTGGCATGGCCCCAACATGTTCCAATCTTGGGGAAATTAGGCCCATAAAGAGGCTCACTCTGCCATTATTGCAGGGGACAGCAAAGTCTTTCAGGGTTGAAAGGCTACAATAATCCAAAGGGGTTTTTTTTATATTGCAGTAAGCCCTTTGCACAGTGCAACTTAGAGCAGACTTTGATTAAGGAATATCTTGTGAACTGATGTTAAAAAGAGTGGGGGTTTTTGTGTGTGTTTTTTGAGTTTTTGCTTTTTTAAGAGGGCTTTAATGCTCATGCTGTCCCCATGCCTGCCTGAGCATTGTGACACAGCCGGCCACTGCAGCAGCCTGGCAAGTGCCAAGCTCCTGGCCATTAATTGCCCAGTGGCTCAACGTCCTCCAGCTCCTTCCCCCCCTTCCAGGTTCAGACATTGATGAATTTTAAGCTAAAAGGCCAGCTGAATTTATTGTCTTCCATTAGTCTAATACAATACAATTTATTTTTAAACAGCTTCTCTCATGCAAAAGCATCCCCAAATGATTCACAGCAGATGACAGACTCTGAATGCAAATCCAGGCAGTTTATACCCTCTTGCGTGATGCAGCACGGATTGTCCTGCTGGCTGGACCACACTCAAACAAATCTAATTATCCACAAAATGGCATCACTGCGGTTTGTCCCAGAAAAAGTACAATCGAAACGAGGTAAATACAGGCAGCAACAGATATAGGCAGAGCCAGGGACAAGAACAATGTGGATTCAAACACAATATGAAAGTTGGGCAAATCACACTACAAATAAAGATGCTCAGGAACTTCCGAGGAGAGGGAGAAATGCAAGGAGAGAACAAATGGGTGGAAACCCGTGGCCGAGAAAGCAGAAGCTACTACAAAGGAGCAGGGAACCAACACAGGACTGGGAGGATAAAGAGCAAATGAGCCAATTTGCACCAGTTCAGGATCTCTCCTGGTGCATTTCCACAAACAACAAACGATTCCCCCAAAAGCACTTACAAAACTTTGCCAGCCAAGCCTCGCCCCTGCGCTGTGGTCAGGAGAAGCTTATTGAAATGATGTGGAACCCCCCCAGCACCAGAGCAGTGCTGAGGGTGCACCTCCCTCCCGCAGCCTGTGCCCTGGCAGGAGGCCGCGGTTTTGCGGAATCCCTGTGACTGAACGAGGTGTCGCTCCCTCCCATAGGGCTGCATGGCTGGGATTGGGGGAGGTCTCACCCCAGCTCATGGGAGACGCGGGAACTGAAAGGTTTGGTGCAGCAGGGAATATGGCCGAGAGGGTCCAACACCAGCATCTTCCACCAGTCACATTTTAAAGTGACGAAAATGATAGACTGGCTGGCAATTCAGGGAAGGAGAGCTATAATAACAGTAGAAATTTGTCCTTCCACCGAGGTATTTTGACTTAACCAGTGGTTTGGTATTTCCTTCCTCAAATACCATTGCAGCTCTTAGTAAGATGTCCGACTTTCATGGCATCAGCACATACTGCATGCCTGTCACCTCCCTCTCCACAAGGCTCACCCCATTCTGCAGGTGGACTATGGACCCTCCTGCACTTTCTTCAGCCCAAACAAAAGCTCAGAAAAGCCCAGGATGTCCTCCTGCCATACCGGTTCCCACCAAGCACTACCGGCATTGCCTGCAGAAGCTACAGCCTGGAGCATCTTGCTGCAAAATACCTGCAGCTGTTCCAGCACAGCACCTTGGCATAATTAAAGAGACAGGATAACCACCTGTGGGAAACAGCATGACAGAAACCTGCCTTTCTCATCATTGGTGAGAAAGGCTTCCATTTAGTTTTCCTGGACTGCCTGCCTCCCTACAATTAAATAAATACAGTTCAAGGATCATCAGAGTAAGCAGTACCGCTGATAACTCTCATGTTTATAAAACCTCATCGATGAGAACCACTGGGGAATGGGAGCATGTGGGCTGTCACACCAGTAGAGCTGGTCACCTGCTGGAAATGAAAACTGAAGTGGTGGTGGTTGCGTGGTGGCTTGTGGCAAGTCGCACTGCAGATCTCTGCCCATAGCCGCGTCAGCCAGGAGACCATCCCTGCAGCATCTTGCCTCATGCCATGGCCACAAGGTCCCTAAGCACATCCCAGCGAGGGTTGAGCACGTACCCACGTGTGCTGGGGAGGCCCTCCACTCTCACTAGTGTTTTGGTGAGGCTCACAGAGGGGTAGGCAAGGTTTTGATCAAGCTCAAGGTAGATGCTTAGTAGTTTTTGGTGATTTCATACTTCACAGTTTTATCCAATGATGTAGTAATTATAGCACTTCAGCTGTTTCTAAAAGGGACAGTGACTCTGCAAGAAGAGGACCTATTAGAAAGCACGTTCTTTATTTAAAAGCCAGAATAAAGTTATTTGGGGAGAAATTGAATCATGGGAGCTGTAAAAGGATTAAAGTGTGGGGTTAAGCAGTACGTGGCTCAGAGCTTGGCTTTCACGGCTCCTGGTTAAACTCGATGCAGCAGAACCTCCAGAAAGCAATGGCAGCAGCGCAGCCAAGCAACATCACCTGCCAGCGCATAAAGCACCTGTAAAAGCAAAAAGAATAATGCACGACGACATACTGTAGTAACCATACAGCAATTAAGGAACCTGCCACCAGCCCCGGCCGAGCAGGGACCGACCCCTCCGGCACCCCTGTGCTTCCAGCTCTGCACCACAGCCCCTTGCAAAACCGGGGCCGTCCTCAATTCTGGCTGCCGGCCTGGGGGCACCACTTGGCACACGCTCATGTATGGCACATTCTATCTGGAAAACAACTCCTTGGGCACTATTTGAAGCCAGACACCCCAAAAATCAAAGCATCCCACATGATTAATCACATCCCACATGATTAATGCGATAAAAACCGCCTTGAGTGCCTTGATTCTTTTGTTTTTTCTCATAAAGAAACAGACAGCTTGTGCCACGTGAGAAATAAAAAGTAAATTTTTCTTTCTGATTTTTTCCTTGTCTGTAGAACATTTATAAAGTGGAAAAGCCAGCGGCAAAGTATGTCAGAATTGTCTTTTAAGGGGTTAACATTTGTAAGATGAATGCTGCGAGAACTTTTTTTTTTTAATTAAAAAATATATTTCTGGAGCAAAAACACAAGCAATAAAGAGTGTTTGCCTGTTGGGAGGCTTGTTTTGTAATGCAGTATGAATAACCAGCTGACAATCCGGTTTTTTGTTTTCTCTTCGTGTGGGCAATGGCCACGAGCCAGCCAACTTTATTGTCCTTGAAATGTCATGATTTTGAGTATGCACAGAATTCTTAACTGCCCAAATTACTGCATAACATCCCTTTTTATTATATGGCAACAATGTGATCCTGGGCTCAAAGACTTACTAGTTAAGAAGATTATGTGTTTTCCTTTTTCTGTTTTGTTAAAGTGCCAAGTCTTGCATTTTTGGCATCTTCTAAAGAATAAAATGTCTTCTGAAATATTCTCTCTGAGCACAGAAGTTACCTCAGAGGAGCTCGGCAGTGCAGGGCTTTTCAGTACTTTCTCATTTGCTCAGAAGTTCAGACGCATTTCTTTTCCTCAAAAGCTTCCAATTTTTGCCTCTTTGTGTGTATTGACAGCAAAAAAAAAAAAAAAAAAAAGAAAAAATATGTCCTTCATAAGTTTGTGTTGCTTTACTGATAATTTATTTCTCCGTGTGTTGTTTTCTTTTTCCCCGCTTCCCAAGTGTTGAACATTTGCACTAGTGAGCACAAGCAGGCAGGTGCTCCCACCTCTCCCTGCATCCCGACATCCCCCCTTGCAGCAGCCTTGTCCTGCAAAGTTCCTGCTGCCCCACAGCCCATGCTGGGGGTGCATGTCCCCCCAGCCCACCCCGCTGGTGTCTCTGCAGCTCGGCTGTGTGGGTTACACAGACATAACAGGAGAACTAGCACAGTTTTGGCCAAATTTAGCCACAACACAAGTGCGAAACGCTCGGTCAGTGGGAGATGGTCCCATTGAGAGCAGGATGGCACTGGCTCCTGCAGGTCTGGTCCCCAGCAAGCAGGGACATGGTGCTGCTGGGAGTATATCGGTGTGTGCCACCCCAGCCTGGGTTTTTGTCGTGGCAAGAAGCAGTGTGACTTTTGGGAGCCACCTTTGCCGCCCATCTCCTCTGGCAGCTTATGCTTCATAGGGAAGGGAGGCTTTTAAATATGTTTTCACCAGCTGACATTTAAGTATGAATAAACAACTATTATGCATGCACTAAATATTCATGTTTTACAACATTGCCATTACACTGAGGAATTATTTATGAGGCTGGTGCTCCCCATGGGGGTGCAGGGACACAGCGCAGCGTGGCCAGCAGCAGCCCCTGTGCCTACCAGTGCGGCCACGGCTTGGCAGGGACTTTGACATTTCTTTCTTGCCAAAGGCTGGAGTTTCCCTGAGCCTCCTTTGGGGTGCAGAGGCAAGATGACCTGCTCTGGAGGATGTTGTGTCCTGGACCTTTGTGTTCCCATTGGGGCTTTTGGGACCTCTTTCCCCCTCCTCCGCAGCAGGCAGAAGAGAGGGCATGGCCTCAGACCCCCCAGGCTCCTGCCACTGCACTGTGTGCTACTGAAGCAAGATGCTACGCTGCATCTCTGGGCTGTGTTCAGCAAGAATTTAAGAAGTAATGATTAAAAGAAAAAAATATGGCAGACAAAGATATTCTCTTTTCTGCAAACCACAAACAGAAGTCCTCCCTTCTACTGTCATTTAACTTTCAGTACCATAGTGGGATTATTAGAACGAGAATAGTAAGAGCTTTGAAGAGGAAAGGGGTTACTTATGTTAAATAATAGATTATTGAGAAGCCATTCCTAAAGACCAGAGGTGACGGTGGCACGGTCTCTGTGACAGGCATGATGTGCACATGTGCCCAAATGCTCCGGGGTGCAGCAGCATGGCTGTACCCGCGTCCTCAGCCCCAGCAGCCCACTGTGGACAGGGTCAGTACAGGGTCCTCCCCTACATTGGAGTAGACACTGGAACGTCTCAAGGGCTGAAGAAAGACAGAAGAGCAGCAGCGGGAGAGGCAGACTTGGGGAACCGGCGCTTTGCCAGCCTTGGTGCTCCTGCCATGTGCAGGCACCCGCTGCTGGGCTGCAGGATAACCCCTGGGGTGAAACACCAGTTTTGAGCAAGGTTTTCACTAAATAAAACCACATTTTTCTACAGTTTATACAGGGTTGTCAAGACCTTTAAGTAAATACCTGATTCTATTTAATAATAATAATAGCAAAGCTATTCCCAAGGTTATTTTCTTAGCAAAATTGCACATAACAGTTCAGATTGCATAAGCAACATCTTTTTCCAGCAGTATTACCAGTGAGGGCTAAAAGGAGCAGCAAGCCCCATCTGCCCACCCGCAGGCAGCACCCGGTGGGCAGTGCCTGCTGTCCCAGCGCTGGCCTCGTTAGCCTGCACTGAGAGAACTCATTTGCCCAACTGGTCTTGCTTCAGCATAGCTTCATGGTAAGAAAAGGTGTGAGCTACGTGTATTTTGCATTGGCAAGAAACAAAAGGAGCAGACTGGCAACTTCTTGCTTTTCTCAAAATAAATGTCTTTTCAGTTAGAGAAATGTTCCTGCCTGGAAGCTCCTGCAGCTTCATGTGGCCAGCCAGCGACGGGGCCGAAGTGCTGGAATGTGGGTTCCTGTGTTGCTGCTGGGCAGGCAGGGTGACCGTGGCCCTGCTGTCATGCTGTGCCTGTGCTCGGAGGGGATGTGTCGAGGGTTTAGATTGCAGGGTGACAATAAAACCCTGGCAGATGTATTGTTAACCTCTTCTCCCCCCCACTTCCTCCTTTTGCCCCTTCCTCTCCCCGCTTCCCACTCAGGACAGGCGATCGGGAGGGAAAGAAGGACAGAGAGAAGAGAGTTGGAAAAAATTAAAGATGTTTTACTAATGCTACTAATAAGAATAGAGAAAATAATACAAAATATACAAAACCAATCTTGAAAATCTCAGCAACTGCAGAGCCGGTACCCAAAGTCCTGGATTGGGCTCTGCAGCCAACCAGAGCTGGATTCAGTCTCTCTCTAAGCCTCAGTTCTCAGGGACGACTAGCAAGCTCCTCTCCTAATGTCGGCCATAAGCAGAAGGGAAAAGGCAAAAAGGGACAAGATCCTCGTGATCTCCCACTTTTATATGAAGTATTCACGTGAATGGAATGTTATACACAGTTGGTCAGTTTCTTGGTCACCGGTTTCTCGTTGCCCCTCTCGCGAGATGTCCATCCATGCTTATCAATAAGTTTGCATTCCATTGCTAGGTTCACCAAAACGTGTGTCTGGTTCTCCAGGAAAATGCAGCTAATATGAAGGCTTTAGCTGACAGGCAAAATTCACTGAAAGAGAAACTTGTTTTGAACAAAACCAGGACAGGATGTGTGTGTGTACCTGGGTCTGATTTGTTCTCCTTTTCCAACACCCAATCTGTTTGCCTGCTCAGCAGTGTTTGTCCTTATGTGTTGAGCTATCAGTGCCCCAGGTGCTGGTGGGAGCAGATCTGGCACCGGGCACCAGCGTTGGAGCCCCCAGATTTGGTGTTCAGCTGCTTGCACAGGCAAAGGCCCCGGGGAGAGTGAATTTTCATGCCTGAGGTGGAGGAAGGGTTGGCCGTGAGGAGGGATGACAGAAAAGCGATGGCAAATCTTGCAGTGACAGTTTAAATAAAGCCCCACAGACTGCCCTGCCTGAAGCCTTGGCCAGGGAGGTTTTGCTGGGTCAGCTGCAGGAGCCCGCATTGGCCTCAAAGCTGTGAGGCTGTGGTCAATCCAACTTATTTATATTAATATTATTTATACTTATACTAACATTCATATTGCTTCTGAGATGTTTCAGATTGCTTTTGTAGCAAAATCGATCTCTGTTTTGGGCTCCTGCCCTCCAAATGCTCACAATAATCTACCGATATTTGGTACTTACTTCTGCAGCTGATCCTCCGCTTCGATCCACCTCTCCAGCTCCTGCTGCCTCTCCAGGACCAAACTCTGCTCCAGCCACTGTTCCCCCTCCTCCAGCCCTGCTTTCTCTCAGACCTGCACTAAAAACTTTCTTCAGCATCACTAAGCAGCTGCCCTGCCAGGCATCTCAGCCTGGCCAGAGTCGTCCTTGGCATCCTTCAGGATTTTGCTATTAAAACTAGAGTGAGATGGACAGACAGATGGAGTCATTCAGTTCCTGTAAGCTGAGATGCCTAAATTGAGCTGCGCAAACTGAGGCTCCCCCCAGAAGCTGGTGCCTCCAGCAGGGGCTCAGCACTGCCCTAGAGGGTGCCACAGCAGGCATCTCACCCTGGGGGCTGGTTCTTGCTGCCTATGGGGAGCACAGGGGTGCACACCCCCAGTTCTCCTCACTGGGTCAATTGAAACACAGCTCGATCAGAGAGGTGAGCACCAGCAGAGGGGAAGCTGGATGATGAATTGGGGTGCAGCGGGAGCGGTGGTCAGGGACGAGCCCTGTATCTGAATGGCCTCCCCTAGCAAAACGTTTGCAACCTCCTCCTCTGTTCAAAAGCCCATTTTTGTGTGTGAAGCTGATGTTGTGGCCATCCATGGCATCAGTTGCACCACCCCACTGCTGTCCCTTCCCTTTTGGCAATAGTATTACAAACTCAGTGCAGGTAACTCACTGGCCGGTACAGCAGAAGGCAGTGAGTGCTAGTGCAGGGGGAACGCCAGTGCTCCAGAAATAGGGACAGGGTTTAGCAAAGCAGCACACACAAAGTAAGCTACTCAGGAATTAAGCAAGAAACTAACGCTTGCAAAAGCCATCTCCTTCTCCAGCAATGTCACATCCCCTAATCTAGGGGAGGACTAGTCCTGAGTGGCAAGTCATGGACATCACCTACTGCCACCACAGGGCATCCCCATCCCCGCTCCAGCAACCCTCCCAGCCCTGCAGCCAGCATGGCTCGGGGTGGCTGCTGGAGGAAAAAAAGCCTTCCCGTCTGAGAGCTGCTGAGGACCGGGAGCTGGATCCTTCGGGGAAGCGGCTTTTGAGCGATTGCTTGGAGGGCTTTGTTCACAACTCCCCCCGCCCCTGCAATTTGGAGCGAGGCGTGGGGCCCCGCCACGATGGCGGAGAAACGTCAGCAAGTCCTGGCACGGGAGCATCCCCTAAAAGCCTCAGGAACCTGTTGGTGTTGCAAATGTCTGCTGCTGTGCCCATATGTCTGCTGATTTCCATACTAAAGACATTTACTGTATATGTTTGCCACCAGGGAAAACTACTGTCTACGACTCAGCTATATTACTGGAAGAGCAGCAGCGGTATTTGTGCTATTCTGAATATTGCATTTCCAGGACCAGCTCTATGGCTTTCGAAATACTCCTTCCAACTCCCCACATCCCCACCAGCCAATTAGGTAAAATGCCTGCTTGGGGTGATGTCCCCCACCTCCGCGTGGCAACGCCAGACCCAGAGATTGCGCAAAACTGTGAGCAATCCCATCTTGGCTTTGGGAAGCACGGGATGAAATGCAAATATAACATTTCTTGTAAAGTAAATTAAGCTAACAACAAGGTAACAAACCACTGTTAATATTAGATTAACTTGTTTGGCAAGATATGAAATCGGGCAAGCTGGAGTGTCGATAGCGGCGTGCTCAATAGCACTAATGCTGCTCAGGGAAGTGTAACATCCCTCTGAAAGACTGAGGCACGCACCAAAAAAATAATAGGAAGAGCCAGAATCTGTGCAGCAATTACGCCAGCATTAAAGATGAATGGAGAAGAAGCTTGAGATTTTGATTGCCTTTAAATACTGGCTTGTGTTTAATTGCAAAATCAGACTGTGCTGTGATCAGTCATTAGTCCCCCACTACAAAATAAAAGAGAGAAAAGATCCTAGATTTTAACATTTGTAGTAGGAGCTTAAAATACCACTTTGATCTAAGATAAGGAGGCAAATGGCAGATAATTCAGAAGTTAAAGCCACTTGTGTGCATTTTGCAGCAGCTTGGCTGACTTTGGCAACGATGGACACTTGGGCAGAGGGGTCACAGGGACTGAGGCACAAGCTTAAATGTCATACTGTATGCCAGTGGTCACTAAACTGATTAAGCAGTGGTTATCTTTAGCAGTAAAAAGGCTATCTGCTAATACTAAACGATTAGAGTCTAAAATGCCATTTACTCTGCTCTGATTCCTTGAATGAATATTTATGCCAAGTGATGACTATAACACCATCAAAAGGTTTCTGTGCTCTGCTCCGTAGAGTGGAAGTGATTATTCAACAGCAGGTCTGCACTCCAGCACTTGTTTCTGTTAAGCAAATTTGCAGTGTTCAGACAAAAAGTCATGGTGACATTGTCCTCACGGGATTTTTATTTTAGAGAAATCCCACTTCCAGTGCTCTCTGGGGCATGGGCTGTGGCTGGTGGGCCTTGTTCTGTATCTAATGAAAAGGAGGATACGGATGCTGCACAAATTCTCCCTTGTATTAATTTTTTTCATATAATACAATTGGGCATTTTCTGCCCCCCCCCATTCAACAGCAAGAAGCTGTGCCCTGTCCCATGCTGCCCTTCCACCCACCCACCCGCCAGCAGAGGCTTTTGCATGAAACAGCATCATGAAATCTCTCGTTAGGCATAAGGAACCAAATTTACAGCCGTGGTAATGAATCAAGATGATTGCCCATCAAAATGAAGCCCCCTGCACCCCGTTGGGGAAGCACTGCCTCCCTTTCACAGCCAGAAGTGCAAGGAGGCACCAAGATGCCCAAAGTGCCATCACATGCGAGTCACTTACCAGTTATTTTGTCCCATTTACCAGTCCATGACTCATTTTGTTCTCCAAGTTCCTGGGCTATGTTCTGCTCCATCATTCTGCTGGTGTTTGCTGATTCAGCCTGTTGCACTGCCACGTGTCAGGAATCCCCACCCAACCACCCCTGTCCCCAGACACATCGGAACGGGCTGGCTCAGATACACCTCCCCTGCAGAGCCAGCGCGGGGGCTCACAACAGCCAAGTGCCCTTTTTTTTCATCCAACGGTAGAGTGTGATTTCCATCCTCTCCTCCAGCACACTCCTGCCCCTAGGGTGACATTTCTGCAGCTTTCCCAACACATATGAGCGATGTGGCAGCTGCACAGCCATTAGCCACCCTTAGCCAAGCAGCTCTGAAGAATTATACTTTCTTCCTCCCTGTCTTCCGAAGAAAGGAGACCACCTAAGCCAAGAAAACTCCTTTCTAGAAGGTGTAAGCACCATTTGCTGAAGGACTTTATTGGTTTTAAAACTAGTGCCACAACTCTCCTTAAGAATCTGAACTAAATCTGAATAATCCCCCCAAGCTTGAGGGGTTTTGGTTTGGTTTTGCTGCTCCCATCCTTACCACAGGACAACACCCGTGCACTGCTGTTGTGTGTTCAATTACAGCAAAACCCCCGGGCAGACAGGTACTCCAAGCACAGGCAGAAGGAGCAGCAGGCTGGCAACCCCTTCCAAAGCCAAGAGTCAAAGCGCTTGGGCAACAAGCTGCTCCTTCAGTAGCCCCAGCGTGGCCACCTGCAAGAGCCTCTACAAAAAGAGCATCTACAGTTTCTCAAAAGACAATGCCCCCACCTCAACCCCAAAAGGCACTAAAATGGAATAGCAATTAAAATGCCATCTATCCATAGGTGGCTTTGTAATTGCTATTCCATATTTGTGTGGAATAAAAGTGGATGGGGCCACACATTTTATAATGGGTCTCCCAACCCAAAACATCTGTTTATGAAGAAAAAGCACTCAGTCAATCCAGATGTCTGAGATAGCTTCAGATGACAGGTAATATTCTGAAGCATACGAAGTATCTGGTGGTGTTTTGCTTGTTTAGTCATTATTCAATATAGATGTACATAAAAGAATTCCATGAAACAGGCAAAGCAGCACAAAGCTGCACTGCATGTGGTGTTTGCCACTCAGAGAACACACGCACAACCCAGGACCAGTAACTGATTAAGTCATCTAAGAAAAAAGTACTCTGTGTCTGTTTATTAGAGGAAACAGGGTAAATCTAAGAAAAAGCAGGAAAACAAAATAAATAGAATTGCACCCACCCTTTAAAGCTACTGGTGCACTGTATTAAAGTGACACTCACCATACAAAGAAATGTGTTTGGTACAGTCCAGTGGGTTGCACATGAATTGCATAACCTTGAAAATCATTGCACAAAGCATCGCAGCAGGAGCACAGTTCAGAGCTTTTCTACAGGAGATGCTTCAATTCCGATCGCTTTCGTTACGTGGGAGGTCAAAGCACCTGGCACAGAATAAGCAGAAAGGGCTCTGAAAAGAAATGCTGCATCAGCACCCAGGTGCATTTGAACCCTGGACAAGTGATGCCACACAGAAAAACCCCATTGCCTATCGTGGCCTTGAAATTAATATTCTGATCAATGTCTGGGCACCTGTTGGCAGTGCTGGAGGGAGCACTTGCCTCGCAGCCCAGACTGGAGACACCATATTAACCAGACAACAAGCACTCCTGCCTGTGGAAACACACTGAATTCACGGAGGTGAAAAGCGAGATGGTCTCAGCCAGCAGCTCAGCACTGCCCACAGCCGTGGTGGGACCTGATCAGGACCCCAAGGGTTCCAGCCATCACCCACCCGCAGCCCGTTCCCTCCGCCATACAACGCAACAGGGTTTGGACACGAGTCTCCGTGTGGTTCAGGAGAGCAGGTCTAACTCCGCAGCAGTGTTCCTTCCCCCGGTTTGTGTGTGTGAACTCCCATCTCTGCTTTTACTCACGCCGCTTCCAGGGCCCTGTGTATATATTTCTAACAGACTGTTCAACGTCAAGCACAGGAAACGCACGCTTTTCGCCACATGGGGAACAAACCACCGCTAAGATGACCAGGAAACATTCATAATTTTTAATTCACACCAGTAATAAAATTGCATTACATTTTTCATAAAATAAATGTTCCAGTTTATATACAGAAAACAGACTGTACAGAGCCCTCCCCCAGACCCCAAAAACTCACAAACATACAGGCAATGCAGTGCTCAGCTAAGCAGGCACAACTGTACATCTAAAATTGTAACTGCTTTGTGTTGGGGGGAAAGTACTACAATGTATATAGTCCTCTCTGGACCAAGAATTAAAAAAATATTGCAGGCAAGCTGACAGGCACCCTCGCTGCTCGTGCGGCTGAGTGCCCATCCACAGTGCTTCAGCGAAGCAGGGTTTGTTATTGAACCTGGGACTCGAAGCTCCCGTTCAGCTGCCCCTCCTCATAGTCCATCTGACACAAGATCATATTGTTCTTCAGGAAAAATTTGTCTCCCACACAGAATCTGGAAGATAGAAAGAATTAACAGGTATTAGTAAGAACAGAGGTTAGAACAGAGTAAATTTGAGGCTATTTGGGTTTGAAGGCAACTCTGGAGGCTGGAGTTTGATTTCCAGGTCTGCCGGTGCCATTGGACCCCGGGAAAGCCCAGGTACTTCTTCCCCAGCTCCCTTTCCATTTTATTACTTTACTTTATTTTATTTTATTTTATTTTATTTTACTTTATTTTATTTTCACCCCTTTTCCCAGCATGGTGATGCTCATCTCCCAGGCCATGGCTACATAAAGGACCTCGGGAGCAGCTCCCTGTCCCTGCCGGGTTCCGCACCAGAGGAGCCCAGGAGCAATGAAGGGATTTGTCCCTGCAGACGAGAGGTATTGGCTCTACAACCGGGAAATTAGAAGGACGATATTGCATAGAGATTATTTGAAGTTTTTGCTGGTATCCACATTTCCAGGGTTCCCTCGGGTGAGGCAGTATTTACACTAATTTCCAGGCAAGGACTGGCTATTAAGTCCTTCCTCACCCCCTTGTGTACAGTGCGGAACAATAAATAGAAATTTCCTGGTGGCTGGACTCCTAACCTTTATCTTCATTGAGCGCAGGGCACTGCTCTCTATATACCATGTAAATTGTTCTGTTTGTCTTGAAGTTGACAGAGAGGCTTGTGATATTTAACAATTTTATTTGACCATTAAGGTCAAAAAAGTTCCACATATAAGATCTGAGAGGTGTGAATTGACAGCCAATAGCTTTTTGCGCCCTGTCTGCTTGCTCAAGAATCAGAAGATAATCTTTTACTTCTTAAGATAACAAATAATGCTCTTTGCACCCAATTCAGGGGCTGTTTTCTGTCCGTCACACTAGTGGGGCACTGACAGACCAGAGCACAGGGCTGCACCTCCCTGCCCCAAACACCGAGTCTTAAATCAGCCCCTGGTTCCCAAAGCAGAGGCACCCCGGCCACTGCACCGAAAAGCAGCTCTGTACTGAGAGGAAGGGGTAGGTACCACCTCTGGTGAGGTGGAACATTTGCTGGGCTTTCAAGGAAGATCAATGGAGAGAACCCCCTCCTCAGGGGACTTAGCAGACCTCAAATGCCCATTTCCTTGGCTCCCAGGCAGAGCTTTGGCAGGTTAGTTGCTTACTCCTTCTCTAAAATGCTTTCTAGATTTGTAGCTCTGGCAGCTTTAGGCAGGTCATCTCCATAAAAGCGAATATTTTTCTGCTGCAAGAACATGACTGATTTTAGAACTCCATTATAGGTCTGACATGGGCACAAGTTTTTTCCACCTGGACACCTCCAAATAACTTGATTAATTTGCCAAACAGGTACAGAGAGAACTGGGCATTGGTTCTGACTTCATATGATTTCACTGGAGACCTTCCGTCTTCTTCCCTCTGTGGCATGTTTTAGTAGTTCTGAAAATCAACCTTTTTTGTAGATTAAAAAGCTAAAAAGTAATATCAATTTAAATTAACTGTTTCTGTTCTAGGAACTGTACTGCACACACTCACTTTAACAACACCTTCCCCAGCAGTAGTTTTATTTGCTGTAACAGACACAGCTGCTTGGTTCTTGCTACTTATCCCTACCTTAAGTACAATATATATCTCCAGGAGGAGAAATGCAAAACCCACTCTTGCCACTGGCATCACCAACAGCTGTGTCTTGCCAAATCTGATTTGGGTTTAGAGGAGCCGAAGGAGGAGCTGGAGAACTAGGGACTTGGGGAGGGGGGTCTGTGTGTGTATGAGCACACCGGAACTAAAATGCACAGCAGGGATACCCTGGGAAGTTTGGGGAGAAGGGTTTCATTCACTGGAATGGTGACTATTTCTTTCTACTTGCCAGTCCTACAAACTCAGCAGTAAACTGGGATCTCTTCAGCTGATGCATGGTGCCTAGAGACAGAGGATTTAACGGGGCAACTTCAGACGCAGTTTCATGTGTCTCAGTCTGTAGATCTTTGGAGGGAGAGTTGGGGATGGCACCACCAGCCTCCCGGGAGCAGGTCTGTCACAGAGCCTGTCTGGCTGAGCGAGCGCCAGCTGAGAGCAGAGACAAACCAGCACTGAACCCACCCTGCCATTTCTATAGATTGATTTTCTTCTGAGCAAAAACCCCCACATTTTGTGTAATGGCAACACAAGCAGCTGGGTTTCCTGCAACCCTTGTAATACTGATCTGTTAGCCAGTTACAACAGTGACCAACTGTTACTCAGCGTTGTGACAAGCAGTGTCAACCTTCTAACAATTCAAAGCACAGTAGGCTGACTAGCATTGTAGGACTTGCTCCAAACCTGATGTTTTTGAGAATGAAGCTAATGAAGACACTGCACACTTGGCAAATATATTAGAGATTTTCCTCTGACAGATTTAACACTCTACACATAGACATAGTGCAGCTATAGAAGGGCAAGTAAGCTGGAAGAGAGCTAGAGAAAAGTCTCCATAACAAAATATTTTCCACAAGGTGGAGTTTCAGGTGGGATTTCTGATTCTGGAGTAGCTTTGGTATCCATCTCTGCAATTTTGACTTCAGGTTACTTAAACTCACTGTTCTCTGTTCAAGTTTCCTATGCTGTCTGTTACAGGAGCACTTCCATTCTGCCTTTTGGGCCAAAACTCCTAAAGGATAAGTCATAAAAGTTCGTAGCTGCCTGATGTCAGCTAAAAATAACAATCTACATGTAGCTCTACCCTGTCTACTCAACCCATCTTTCAGAAAGACTCAGCTCCCCCCAGACTGGGCAAATCCCTTGTGCCTCCAGGCATGACTCTGCCAGAACGGGGGATTACCTGTGCGTTAGGCCAGGCAGTGACAGCACATGGAGGTTATTTTAAGGGCAGAGCAGGACTGCACTTTGCACTGAGGGCAGTACCAGCATCAGCAATCTCAGAGGGAAGAGAGGTGTTCTGGAGCCTTTGTAATAAAGAGTAAAGTTTAAAAGCAATTCCTGAAAATGAAAACTAGGCAGTACTATGCTTTTCTATGAGAGAAGCTTGTGTAAAGTAGGGGTTTGATGACAAATACTCAACCTGCAGACTCCAAGGCCAACCCAGCTCTCCTGCCTGCACAGCCCAGAGCTGTGGCTTGCCTTGGCCAGAAAGGACATTTGAGATGCTCCAGCTCCGGTACCGGCATGGGTTTTGGGAGCAACCCTCTCCTGCCTGGCCTTCACTGGCAGGCTGGAGAAACCCCAGCCTGAGAGTTGAACCTGGCAGCACCCTGCAATGCTTCTGAGCCGAGACAAACCCCATGGCCAAGCAGCTGTTCCAGCTGTGAGAAGATGGACCATCTCGGGAAGGGGATGCGCCAGCTCTACAAACAGGTGCACGCCGCTGACCCCATCCCAAGGGTGGCAAAACAAGACTGGGCAACCGAAAGAGTTGCCAGGGCTCCCGGACAGGAGCCCGAGCTGGGAGCCACTAGATGTCACTGCCGGCCCGGCGCTGCCACCGCTGCTGGCGGGAGATCCCAGTCTCGCACAAACGCCACCTCCGCCTGCACGACGAGACCCAGCAAACCACCTGAGCTACAAACGGCTCGTCCAGCTCTCCTCCTCCATGCTCTGGCACCAACCAGCCGCAACTCCATCCATGCCCATGAGCTACATCACCGTCAGAGGGCACGGAAGGAGAATGAGGCCCCAGTTTGCACAGTCTCCTAAGTTTAGTGGGAAAAGTGGCAGGGGTTTGCACCCACACGCACACTGTGTGCGGCTACTTCATTAGAGATCCCACCGTGAGTTTTGTTCTAGGGTGACTGATGAATTCTTAAGTCAGGCTTTTAGCTTGACTTTTACAGAATTAGGTTCTCCATCCTCCCACAAGTTCTGTCATCTCTCACACACCTTCAAATGGGATGAAGCATTGCCTCCTAGTTTAATCTTTGGGAAATACCACCTTGGGCCCTGGGCAGTCACTACAGCCAGAATAAACAAGCAGTAAGAACAAGCAGCACTTTCAGGCCGGTTCTTGACAAGGATGGACAGATGCATCAGAAGATGACAGCATATCATGTCTAGCTCTGTGGGCTTCTCTTCTGCCTGCAATCACCGAAAAACAGGGTGCTGGGAACATTTTGCACAACCCTCCCAAATTCAGAAGGCTACAGGTAGCCCAAGGAAAAACTTTGTGCTTGACCTTTTCTTATACTCCTTGACAGGCATTTTCCACTGGGTAAAGCCTAGCAGAAATACACAAGCCCTGCTCAATTATACCACCAAGATCGCCTGCTAATTATACAATAAATAAAGGGATTTATTCCTAGTGTTGAAAAGGACTAATCTAAAGTATTTTTTTCCTTCCTATGTCTTCTCTTTTTCTTCTTTGCTGTCCCCAGTTTTGACCCTGTCAGAAACCTGATTTAAGCAAAATAACATCCATTTTTACCAGAGGAAGTCCAGTCTCCATCGTCTGTGTTCTACAAAGAGGGTAGATCCTGAAAGGACGCTGAAGCGATTTGTTTTGTTCATCAGCAGCTGTGCCACGTTGTTCATGGCCAGCTCTGCAGTCTGTGTGCCCCCATGTGCCCCCCCAATTCCCACCAGCTCCAAGGGGATTTGCAGTAAAGGGGCTACAGGTACTTACATGCATCAGCCAGGTCGGCATAATAAACAAGCCCAAGCCATGTCAGCAGGCTGCGAGCCCCAGACAGGTAGCTTGTATCAAACATTTTGCAGGCAAAGGTATAAATTATTTTGTGTTTGTGTGTATAATTGTGTTCTCACCGCTGGTTGCAGAGCTGACAGGCAAAGCAGTCCAAATGGTAAACATTATCTCTGGCCCTCATCACCATCTCAAAGGCAGGGATCAGTTTACTGCAGGCAGCACAATTCCCGGTGGTACCAAAGAGCCTGCCAAAGAAGCACAATCATTAGAAGCCATTTTAATTAAATGGTGGAAGAACTAATTAAGTGTAATTAGCAGTATCAAATACTGTATTGCACCAATAAATAGAAGTTGCAGTCTCCATTTTGCTGACCGACCAGTGTGTGGGAACTTGGGACAAAACTGCCTGGTGAGCAGGCTCTGATTGTTGAGGTGAAACTTCATTTGGTTTGCGAGCCTAGGGCTAATTTGCTGTCTAATGAAGAAAAGCATTAAATACTTAGAGCACTATTTTGGGGCTCACAAAATTTCAGTCAAGAACTATCTGCCTCTCTGCAGCAGCGGGTAGGTGCTCGGAGCCGCCCGTCCTCCTCTGTGTGTGCTCTTGGCCACAACCTGACGGAAGGACAGGCTGGCAGCCTCCAGCAGCAAAACGCAGAAGACCTGCAGACTTTGCCAACCCTGGCAGGCAAGGCTATAATATGGCTCAGGAAGAACCTCGCTTACCTGCTGTTTAAAACGAAAAAGCACCATTTCTCTCACCATGAGTACAACAGCATTTTGCAAGGCATCTCCAAGAGCAAGCCGCCCTCCTTGGCTGTGCCCCCCTTCTCCCTCCTCCGTGTCCCTCCCGGGAGCCAGCTAAGCCCTTCCACTGAGTCCTGAACAGCATGCTCAGCCGTTCCACTTCAGCTCCCCGGTCCTTGAGGACAGCCCTTCAGCACTGGAAGCTTTGCCGTTTCCATCTCGGCTTTCGCTATCTGTCTCCCCAGATGTCTGCTGATGTTACAGCTCCCGCCGGGGGACTCAACCAAGACTGCAGCATCCTTCCCCCGGCCCTTCTCCAAGACGTCCCTGCAGACCCCTGTGGCGCCAGGGACAGCACACGCCACCGCCACGTTGAAGCTACACAAACCAGCCAGGGCATGAAGCAACAGGCCAAAAAAAAAAAACCAAGCTTCACCCAAGATTGTGGTCAATACTCATGTGGTTAGTTACTTTGCTTAGGAGAGGATAAAAATCGTATTCTTAGGGTGATGAGCCTCAAGACTTACGATTCTTGCTGACCATTAGCTCTGGGCAAGCAACGCGTCGCTGCCCGCAGACAGATTTGGGCTCGCGCTTTGTTTCAAGCCATTGGTTCTGGCCAATTCCACAACAGGCAGATGAGAAGCATCAGGAAAATCTATAACCAATTTCTAAACCTGCAATTTGCCAAGCTAATCAATACTAATTATTACTGGCCAGTAATTGTGAATTAAAACACCCAGCAGTGTTACAGAAACCTCCACACAACTCTCTCACCCTCCCACAGCACCGTGCTGTCAAAGTCAGCTTGCTCTCCAGCTATAAAAAAAGCCACCCTTATTTTTCATTAGAAGTGGTATCAGTGGTCTTTCATTATACTCGGCTGGAAACCCCAAGAGTTCCTATGAAGAAACAGCACAATGTTTTCCCTGAAAGTTAAACACCACAAACCAAATGGAAACATTTGTGCAGGACTTAAAAAATTGAGAAGGGAGTACCAAAATTTCTTCCCCTAAGACTCCCTCACATGAGAGCTGAAAGGCAGAGTAAAACCCCAGCTATGTAGTTTGCATGGGCAAACTCAGACCGTGTAATTGGTAATGGGGCAGCTCCTTTCTCCCCAGTCCTGTGAGCAGGCAGGGGAGGCAGCTGAGCGTGGGCTCGGCTGCCTAACGCCAGCAGACAGCAGCAGAAAAAATGCAGCACTGAAAAGCGTATGGGTCTACACCCTGAAACACCCTGGCTCTCATTCAGCACCCTCTCACAAATCAAGCCATTAATACAGACATCCCTCCCCCAATGTAGTTCCCCCTCCTACAGGACCTCACTTGGGCACAGAAAAACCTGACAGCTTTTGCTGGGGTTTTGCCATTTGCTGTAAAACCAGGTATCAGTTTGTAGAGTACCTGAGTCACAGCAAACCAAAAAAAATGAGTTAGGCAGGAAAACTGGAAGGTTAATCCTAGATTTGCTCCATGCCCAGCACTGCTACATGCACAAGTATAAAATATCCATTATTCATTAGCATCGCAGTTGTGTGGAGCTCAATCTAGATTAAACAAAATAAAGGGGCCCCAGACAGCACCATTTGCATTGTTAAGCAGGCGCTTTTCTTCAGCCTTCAAATAGGAGACTTTTCTAAATGGAAATGATGGGGAAATTTGGACAGATGTTCACTTAACTATTTAAACAGTTAGCTTAAGAAACATGAAAAATGTATTTGGCATCGTATTCACCTGTCTCCTTTCAGGGGTTTTGGGGGTAAACCAATTGTTAAACAGCTTTGACTGTTTGCATAAGATCTGAAGCTTATGTTCTGTCCAGCTGAAATCCTGTTGCCTTCTAATGTCTACATAAATGTAGCTTCCAGCTAGTCAGCACGCTAATCTTTTTCTCTTCTATCAAGTTTCACAGTCCTCCATACCCTTTCTTTCCCAACAGATGAACATTTCACACTTATTCTAGCACTTCCTAATTTTAATCTGCTTTTCAGGGAGTGATTTAGAGCCCTGTATATTCACCATGCTTCTAAAAATACACTGTAACTTGTAGCTCAGTGAACATGATTTTATTTCTTTTTTAATCTGCTCAAAGAAAAAGCAGAATGAACACAGACTTTTGCCTTTTTGTTTGCTTGTAAAAAAAACCAACACAATGAAACAAAAACCCTGCCACCTCTGATAAGTAGATACTTACCCAAAAGCTACTTGAGCTGACACTTTCTGAGATGGGGAGCTTAACATTATTGGAGGAGGGGAATAAGACAAGGAGCAGGAGAGAAATCTTTCACCCCAAGTCCCATCTGTGGTTAAATTTAAAATAACCCCATACGAACAAACTGATCTGCATTCTATCCCCCAAACACCTTCATAACAGATGCAATACTCTCTCACACATTCACACACACAAAGTTGAAGTATATTAGAAAATAAATAAATAAATAAAATCTATTGGAAGATGCTCAGCATCTACTTACCAGCTTTGAGCTATTGGCATAAAAGCAGCTGAAAATACAGAAAGGTTTAATTTTGGAGTTGCTTTGCTTCTTCTAAAAAAAAAAGGGTGTTTTTTTTGTCTCCATTTGAAGTTAAAAGACAACTATTTATAAGTACAGATTGACTCCCTCCTATGTAACAGGAAGGCCTAGCCAGCTTGTAAATAAGCATAGACTATGCAGATTTAAAATTTAGCACAATTAAACTTTTACCCTGTTGTAGTAATTATGTTTAATGGCTCTTAGCCTGAACTTAACCATGTCTATTGTTGTCAGCCAGTCTAAAAGCAGGAGTTTGTCCAAGGACAATTTTCTGTAGTTTATAGACACACTAAAAACCCTGTTACATGCTGTTCTCATTGGCCATTGATGTCAGTGTGTATAGTAAAAATTAAAGCTAATTGGCATACAGGACCAGCAGTGAATGCAAATGAATTAATGGGAAAAGGAGGGAGCACTCCTCGAAACAGGAGGCAACTGTCAAAAGATTCTTTTTATGTAGTCTTGTCTGGGCTAAAGAGCAGTCTTCTGCACGATAATCCAGATCTCACCAGCTCCGTGAATACACCTGAAGTTAATTCAAACTGCAGTATAGTCAACACCACCCTGCAGGTTTTGGGGCAAAAAAGAGTGGCAAAGGGTCCTTACTGTAGGAAGAACAGGAAGGAACTTCTCGTATCAACACATTGAGTTTAGCACCTTTTAAGAGATTTTTCCTTCTCCAACCAAAATGTGCAGAGTAGCTAAACTGAGAACCCAATTGCATATTTCTGTCACCAATAGACACAACAATCTGTTTAGTCATTGCCTACAGGAGAGTCCCTCATTTCTTCTCCTCTTTCTAGCCTAGTGTCTGACTAGCTAGCATCTTGCAATTGAAAAATATTCCCTCCACAGAAACAGTGAAAATTTTGGAGCTTTAGACTTCACAGGAGACCAAAAAATAAGAAAAAAAAGAACCAGGACTGGCATATATAAATAGTGTGGTACAGAAGGATAAGTTGAGAGTGTCAATCGGAATTTTTTCAAATAATACAAGAACACGGCAAGTTCAAAAATTAAACTGCTGAGTTGTGGCTGATGGTTCTCCCGAACAAGAGACTTTTTTCCAACACTGAAAGGTAAGAGTTCTGACTTAAAAGAGGACTAAATGCTTATGAACAGGTGTATAGTCCTCTTTTCAACAAAGCTGATGAGGGGTCTGGAGCACAAGTCTGATGAGGAGCAGCTGAGGGAACTGGAGCTGTTCAGCCTGGAGAAAAGGAGGCTGAGGGGAGACCTTATCACTGTCTACAACTACCTGAAAGGAGGTTGTAATGTGGAGGGTGTTGGTCTCTGCTACTGCGTCGCAAGTGATAGGATGAGAGTAAATGGCCTCGGGTTGCACCAGGGGAGGTTCAGATTGGATGTTAGGAAAAGCTTCTTCAAGGAAAGGGTTGTCAGGCATTGGAACAGGTTTCCCAGAGAAGTGGTGGAGTCACCACCCCTGGAGGTGTTTAAGAGGTTTTTAGGGACATGGTTTAGTGCCAGAGTTAGGTTAATGGTTGGCCTCTATGATCCTGAAGGTCTCTTCTAACCAAAATGATTCTGTGAAATACCAACATTTGTAGATATTGTGTACAGCTACATATTTATATATTGGTATATCCACATTATCTGGACATACAAGTTTTTTAAGAGCTACCTAGCCCCATAATCAGATCTTCTCTAGCTAGCAGGTGAAGCAGATTTTCCCATATACCTTCCCTATACACCTGCTGCCATTTATTTCCTAGCTCCTTCAGGACCTGCTGTAGAACAAGACTTGCTTTATGAACCCGAAACTCATAGTCATGAAAATAAAAGGTTTTGAGTCTACCCTTTGAAATAAACCAACAACTAGTCTTCCAGTGAGGATGGCTCTTAGCAGCTTGCAATCAGTATTTTCACCATCTGTGGATGCTGGAAATACGCTGAGCTACAAGTCTGATTTGACCGAAGTACTGAATATGCCAATAATTGTATGGAAAGCCTGGACATCACTTAAGAAGTTAAAAAGAATAAGCTTAAAGGCAACTTCAGACTCAAGGTTCCAAACTTCCCTGCAATCAGCCTTTGTATAATATCCAGAGAAAGTCTCAGCGATGGGCATCTCATCACGGTAAATATGTGTTAGTTGGTGCACCCTCCTCTGCAGGACACCATTGTCAGTGCTGCAGTCGCAAGCCATGGCAGCTGAAGGAGAGGAAATGCATTTTGATACTAATGAAGTTGGTCAAGCTGTCCTCTCGTGAAGCCTTCAGGCTCAATGCCAAAGAATTTACATCTTGCATGCCAGAGGGTTTGGCATTCACAGATAGCATAGCAGGAGGAGTTGAACCAGTGCAGTGCAAAAAGCCCTCTGGTCGGGTGTCCGCAAGTTCAGAGATTACTGGGCATGAACTTCAAGGTTGCTCAAGGGCATGTGTTTTCAGTTGAAGAACACTTCTGAATGTTGACTTATTTTTACTCCTTTGGTCTCTCTCTCCATAGTTTGAGGAGGTCTTTACAGTGGGGCTGGGACCCTTAGCAGGCAGAAGTCCAAGCCCTCCTCCCTTGCCACAGCCTACCTTACAGTATAACTGAAGTGTCCAAACTCAGAACCCATCTTGGTTGTCTCTGGCACCAATGAACGCAACACGCAAGAGTGTCCTCTTGGGGAAGTTTAAAAACAGCAGTCAGAAAACTCAAAGGTTCAAAGTCGTAAAGACATACTAGTGTGCCACGGTAGGGAAGAATTACCCCCCATAAGCTTTCGCCCTCACTGGGAGGCTGCGGAGGAGGAAAAAAAGCAAGTGAACAAACCAAGCATTGCCTGTTTATCTTGAAAAGCATGGGATGTGAGAAACTCCTGAAACAGCTGCTATGGAGAAAAGACATCTCTAACATCACAAAGCATAGCAATGTTGCCAAGACACATTGTATTGTGAGCCTAATTAATGCTGTATATCTGTATCTGGTATAGATACCAAGTGTAGAAGTGAGAGTATCCTACATAGCATGCAAGATGCTCCCTGTTGCGATGCAAGACCAGCACTCCAATTTTGCAACATTTTCAGGCTCTGAGCAGATACCACTTGTTCAACCACACTGCATTTATACCCCTCCTCCCCACGCTGAACGTGTCCCTTGAAAAGCAGGCAGGGCACATTCCCTGTGCACGTGTGTGCACTGCGCTCCTCAGGTGGAAATAAAACCTCAAAAACTCCCCTTGCTGCTTCTAAGGCATTGCAGTTTCTGCAGGCTGAAGGTACATTCAGGGTATTACTGATGTCTCTGGTAGATTAACTTGAATTCTGCACTTCAGTTCCTGAAGACTTGTACTTACACGTCCAACCACGGTTTAGTTGTTTGGCTTAGGACCTTCAGTACCGGCCTGGGGAAGCCCACCAGGAGGAGGGTATTTTCCTGTGCCCAAGAGTAGGGCGCCCATGTTTATGCAAGACCGCTTTTCACATCCCGCAACAAAATTAAACCCCGCACATTTTCTGGGTACAGAATGCTTCATCTAAAGGCCTCCCAAAGCAATTCGCTATCAGAATGAACCCGCTGGGGCATTCGGACCAGAGCAAAAACCAGCATTCAACAACTGGAAATGCCAGTATGGGACAGCTGACTTGTTTGGAGCAGAAGCTGCCCAGGGGGAAATTGAACTTCCATGATGCGAGAAGCGCTGAGAGGCAGTGGTGCCAGGGGATGGCAGTCCTGCGGGGACACCTCTGTCCCTCACATGGCGTGCGCAGGGCTGCTCCGTCCATCCATCCATCGAGGCACCCACACAATGCTCAGCACTGACCAAAACACGTAGGAAGATGAGTGAAAAGAGTATCTATACAATTCACCGAGAACAGTATGAGGGCTTCCTGGAAAGCCCTTCTCTCTTACTGAATCACCATAATTTTTAATGCAGGTTTTGAGCTTTCTTTGGAGTCTAATTAAGGCCCTAATCAGTTTAAATGATGAAAAATGTTCCCAACACCAACATATCAAATGTGCAGAAGTGACAGTTTTGCTCCTGTCATAGCGAGCCTGACTCGCCTTTGCTTGTGTGAGGGCACCATGCTGAGTAAAAAGGAGAAATCACGTTCTTCATCAGCACTTCACAGTGAGATTTAAGTTATCGGTTCCTCCCGAGAAATCCTGATGCAACACCCAAACCATCCCTGTGAACCGGAGCCTGGTGGATGTTTAATTACGCCCAGGAACAAACACACATTGCTGTGTGGGGGCAGTGAGGAGCCACCTGAGCTGAACACTCAGCATCTCTGTCCCAGAAGCAGTTTCTTCAATAGCATTTGCTTATCAAAAATAATTAGAGGTAGGAATCCTGGAACCATGATTATGAAACAAATGGTAAATCTATTTGCTCAGACAAAATGTATTGAAAGATACATCTAGACACAGCTGGAGACTGAGGTGATACCGCAAGGATAACAACTCCAGATCCAATTTCATTCTTTCATGATTAAAAAATGAGCAAGAAAGTGTTTTATGAAATGTGAAGGTTAACAAATGTTCCTTCACAAGCAATGACGACAGTTTATCTTTTGAAACAAATGACCAGGCTACGGTCTTGCTAGCAGCTCCCAAAATACATTTGAAAGATTTCTTCTCCAGCCCAGCGCACGTGGCCGGCAGCCCAGCACCGCGGTGGGGAGGGAGCCAGCCCCACTCCTGCCCCCCGGAGCAGAGCTGGTTTTCACCAAAAACCACGGAAAAGGGGCTCTCAGCTTGACACTGCCTGCCCAGACAGGTAATGAAGCACGTATTCCCAAACTGCACTCAGCTCACCGGCAAATTCAAAGAAACACTGCTCTATAAAGCCATTATGAAACACCTATATTATTTTTTTTCTCCCGGTCCTTACAGAGCAATATTCCTTTTGGACTTCAGATATAAAAGATATGCATATTTACATTTGTGGGCACAAAATCAGACTAGCTTTTAATTTTTCACGATGGTTGACCTACTAAATATTAGCGCAGTATTCAGCTTTTTCTTATTCAAAGCCACATAGAGGAAGTGGCCAACAATAAATTCCTTTGACTGTCCCCTAGATAAAGCACTTCCTTTGTGGTGCAAGTACAGTGTGAAGTATGAAAACTTATTTTTAGGAATGAATTCTGCTAAAATTTGACTAGTAGAACAAATACCATGAGCTGTTGGATGAGGAAAATAAGATGTGGATAGAGGCTTTAAAACTATTAAAGGAAAGGAATTATATAATTATGGGAAAGGGTAATTCTCCAAGAAGAAAAATTCAAATTACCAGGAGAGAACAGACAGTAGAGAAGATGGTGATGGCAACTTGAGCTCCTTCTATTAATAGAACTAATAGTTAAAATTGAGACAGAAAGAAATATTACGTGTAGAAGGCAACAGAAAATGTTTTAAAATTAAAAAAAAAATAAAATTGCTTTATGCTTTCCTAAAATACAGGGCTGCATAGCAATGCCCTTATTCCTATTCTAGGACCCTGAAAGCATTCTTTAGTATCAGGAGAACAGAACCCAGGAGTGTAGCAGAACTCCCCCTCAAAATATTATACGCTTCAGTTTACCTATTAGCGAGAACACAAAACATCACAGATGTAAAGATGGCTAAACAGCTGAATGATAGTTAACACCTGTGTTACAGATAGTTCTTCCTGCCTCACTCTTGGTCAAGTTTCCTGGGCTATGACAATTATATTGTTCTTCCCAATAAAAAACAAGTGAGAAGTATTTCCGGTGGTCAAAGTTTCTGTAATGGACTAAATTCAGGTAGAGGAAAAAATATTCAAAGTAGGAAGTAGTAAATCCTGCCCATACATTTACTAGTAGAATAACGTATGTATACATAAACATCATCCGAGGAGGTCAAGACCAGCCAGAAACCTGGAGGACATTGTGCAGCCATCTGTTGGTACCCCACTGCAAGGCGGGCAGATACTCTCAATTTTTATTCACAACACCTACAATTTCTTTAGCACAGACAATGTCTGACCCAGTTTTACTGCACCATGTGAGCCTCCTCTCCAAAATTTAACCATGCTGCACCAATAGCAACAGGCTCCCCGCTTGGTGGACCGGAGAGTATTCTAGCCAAACAAATGGAGGCAGAGGGACTACAAGATCTCTTCTCAAAGACAGGACGTGGGCCTTTTCCCAAGGTCTGCAACTCCTGGCTTCTTCTCCATCTCTAGCACAGGTTTCCGATGTGCCCCAGAAAGTCGTGCCATCTGAGGGCCAGTGAGAAGATTGCCAATTAAGACTTTCTACCTCAAAGCAGCATTCTCATGATAAACCAAGGGAAGAAAGAAATGCTGTACAACTGCAGTGATAAAGAAGTTCTTCTAAGTTTAACAGCACTGATACTGATCTCCTTCGGCACTTTAACGCGTCTGATTTGATGCTGCACATTATTTTTGTTATGAAACTAGAACAAGCAAAAATCAATAAGGTGCTCATTAAATGGACAAAACATAGGGCAGTTCAAAGGTCTCGAAAAACAAATGTAAATGGGAATCACTGCCCGGCTGAGTATTTCTGGTAGGGTTCTGTAACACGTAAAATAATGCTAAATATCTATCTTTCAGGTCAGATTAAAATATGAGCAATAAAAAACAAACAACACAAAAAACCCAAACAAACAGAAAACCACCCAGAAAACCCCAAATAAAACCAAACAAAACCCAACCCCCTTGCCCAGCAACAAACATACACAACGCTGTTTATCAAGTGCACAAATGACAAAGTCTAGAGAAGTGATAAATAATGGAGAGGAGGATGACTGATGGAGAGACCTGGATCGCTTGGTAAGCTGGGTGCAAACAAGATAAGAAAAGATAAAGTATAAGCAAGATAAAGAAACACTCCAGAAACTACTAATGCGGCCTGTACTTTCTGAAAGGAAGACTACTTCTGGAAGAAGCTCTCCTAAGCTTCCTAGAAGGTTTTGGGCATCCTTGCGATTAGTACCTTTCACGAACCAATTGTGACAACTATGATGAAAAGAAATGACGCCGTCCTTAACAAGTGAAGATCACGAGTTGTTATATTCTTCATTGACACATCAGAATTATGTCCACAACACAGAAAGAGTACAGCTGAACTGAAGGAGGGTCAGTGAAGAATGAAAATGCAAATTAGGGATTAGAAATTTGTGTATTAAAGAACCTTCTGGAGCTCACTTTCTCCAGTTTAGCCCAGACAGGGTTAAGGATACTTCCAGAGCAAGTGACTTGTGGCATTAGTAAATACTCAGACTTAAGGTACAAAAATTATTTCATGATAGTGAAGATAGTTAGCTGCTTCCTCACCATACCCTGTGCATCTTTTCTAATGCTGCTTATCCTGCCTTTCCCCCTTCAGATGTGTTCCATCCTTACCCGAGCTCCTCCTCACATTTTGGGGATGCGTGCTGCCTAACCAGGTGTGGACCTGCGACTGCTGCCTGTGTGGCAGAACTTCAGCTGGACATTTCATGTGTGCCCTGGAGAGTCTCAGCTCAAGCAGAATCCTCACATGGGCAGGATGCGCTTATACACTGCCTGGCTGAAAGGCAAGGTGGCAGCGCCTGCATGGCAGCTAATAGACTATCCCTTCTGTTTGGCTCAGTGCTTAGGCTCTCATCTTTAGAAGGAGAAACTTGTTCAAGCTTACTAAGAAAATATTTACCAGAGATTTTCAGGAGTATGTTTTACATTGAAACACATGAAGCATCTGAGCACTGAGACTTGTCTACCCAGCCTCTGGACACCACAAGGTTAGACGGCATTTTACCTCCCTATCTTAAAACTGTGGTGTTTTTGTTTTGCTTCAGATGTGTTTGCTGGTTGAGGTTGCATAGGAAATAATATCAGTGCATTAGGAAAAACAAAGAAAATACACACTTTAGCTGAAGATCAAGCATGTTCTTGCAAAGGAAAAACAAAGCAAAACTCAGTGGGTTTTGCAGTGTGACACTCATAAGAATGTTTGCATTAGGCCTGCTGTCTTATTAAAATTCATTTGTGTTTATATAAAGATTTTTGGACAAAAACCCCATACACACCAGACAAAAACGTCCCATGTGTTGTTATGTATTGCACACAGACACTGACAGGGTAGTTCTAACTCGGAGTTAGTGATGATCTCTGCAGACCTCTTCATGAAGAATTTTGTTTTGAAGTTGATCTGTAATTTTGGAATGTTTTGCTCTGTTTATTTAGGGAAGAGACAAGAGCCTCTCAGGAGAAACCTTACTCAGTACAAGCACTAGAAGTCTATCTAAAAGCTATCACTGAAAAATAAAAGGTAAAGGTTTAGTCAGGTCTCAGTCAGATACAGGAGCATAATATCAAAGATAAGCAAGAATTTATAGTGTTTTCCTAATTTTCTCAGCAAGCACTGGTTGTTCTTGTTGTTTTACAATAATAAAGTCATGCCCTCCTCCCTCTACCTTTCGGCCTGAAAGTAGGATTTCACCTCCCTGACTACAAAATACGTTAAATGCAAATAAAAAGCCATGCTTAGAGGAAGAAACTCCAGCCTCTTCTGGGCAGGGCTGACCATGCACAAGTACATGTTTTCATAGCAGAGGTTTAGAAAGACAAACAGCTGGCAGCACGCTAAGAGGCTTTGGGAAGAGCCCACAGTACGTTCCTCTATTTACCTCAGGTAATCTCTGCGGCAAAGAATGAGATTTGCTTTTGTGTAAAGAGTTGATCCAACCTCTCCAAGACGACAGTCACAGCAGGCGCACTTTAGACAGTCTTCATGCCAATACTTATCCAGAGCCTTCAGCAGGTACCGGTCCTTGATCTTCCTGTTGCAGCCAGCACAGCCCTTCTGCTTCCCTTTGGGTTGCACAGATAACATCGGCACACCTGCAATGCAAACAGAGCGCTTCGTTTAGAAGACATCCCAGCAGCCTGAAGAGGTTGCCTGCGTTTAGGGGCAGCACTGTGAGCTATAGGTAGATCCGTGAGCAAACAGTGCTGCTGGTTTCATTACAATGAGCTCCCATTGCAAGAAGCTGATAGCCAAAGGAATTTGAACTTCACTTTCTGTCACAGGGTAAGTGGGAGTGCGACACTTGCAGGAATGCAGCCCTTTTTTCCTAAGGGCAGGGCTGACACAAAGCACCAGACTTTTAAAAATTATACATCTTGCAGCAAAATAAACTGGCTGCAATTCCAATATTTGCTTTTTCCCTCATTACCAGTACCTTTGTGCTCTTAATTACCTGCCACAGGCAATTATGAAGATCAGAAGGGCCACCACTGTACATACCCCCAGTCCAACATCTTGGCTGGATCAAGCTTGATGGGGGAAGGAGAGGAGTGGGTATAAAACGATGTGGTATGGCACTGTTTTTCCTCTCTCGTGAGCCCTGCTGGTAACAGAGTCCTCAGTGAAAGCTAGACCAGCCCCAGGGCTGCCCTAAAATACATGTTATTCAAAAGCCCTTGAGGACTGCTGAGAATAACCCAACCCGTGCCCCTCCACCCCCAGCGCAGCCATGCTCCTTAAATGAAGCGGAGCTTTCCTTCTCCTCTTATACACCACTGAAACAGGTAGCAAAAAGCCAGGAGTCTTTTTCTCCCTGAAAACCTCAGCAAAGCAAGTACGAGGTGGTGACAGGACCCTCAGGTCACTAGGCTGGTGGGGACCTGCTGTGGCCAAACTGCCGTCTCCATCTTCCTCTTCTCCTCCAGGAAGCTCATGCCTCCCATGGTGAGCACCAACATCGGTGTGAGATGTGTCACCATTCACAGTTTAAGAGGGAGGTGGATTTTATGGAATCAACAGGCAACGTGGAAAAAGAAACAAGGATTATATTGTGGGGGAGGGAGGGGACGTGAGATGGCGAAAGAAGAAAAACTCCCTGAGATGCCAGAATCCTGTTTTCTCTAGAGCCTTGATTTTACTTTGTTACCAATTTTTATTTTTACTGGTGTCAGTCAGTAAAAATGACAATGCTGGGCCTGCAACAAGCATGCTGTGAGCTTAACCAATGCAGAGGTGAGAGGGGACACTGGCTGCAGTACCTGGTGTCACTGGTTATATACTCTCACACAAAGTTAAGCCACCATTTCTGTAGGAAGTGTCGGGTGTCCCAGGAAGTAGCAGCTTGATAATGGAATTATTAACAGTCCCTTAACCAGAGAGGACTGGGTCAGTGCCACTGTAATAAGTGACATTTGCTGCTTTCCTCAAAAGCCAGGGTGACCTGACAGTGGCTAATGCTCAGCACATGTAAAACCCACCACTCCTACACCAGTAATTGCTTTGTCAGAGCTGCTAGCAGACGACAATAGCACTTAAGACACCTCTACACAAACAGTGAGTTATTGATCCATTTGTTATCAAAGTGGTCTCAGCAGCATGAAGACAGGTCAAGTAACATTCAAAAACTCTTAAGGCTTAAAGAGCCCTCCTGCTCTTTGCTGCGTCACACTCGAAACCCACTTGCAAAATCAATACAAGCAAACTTTTGACTCCAGGGGCAAACACGCAATAATTAAGTTAAAACTTAAATCTGTGTTTGACTGCCACAGATGCAACCCATGATGCTCCTGAGAGAAATCCTAGGTACACGGCCACAGAGAAGTACCTGCACGTTTGGAAAGAGGGAAAGACAGGGAAGTGTTGTGAGTGTAACGCACTGCGGGCGCGGGAGGTCAGGCTGCAGGAATCCTCTGCTCCTGGTGAGCGTTTCTTATGAGAATGAGGGAAGTGGCACCACGGTTCTGGACACAGCACTTTTTTTTTCCTCTTTAGAGCACATTTCAGGAGCAAAGGGAGGTTTCACTTTTTGAGTAATTTATTTTTCAGAAAACTTGAAACCTTCAACCCATGCTCTTTCCAACTCCATGCCAGGAAAACAGCACATAATGAGGAGAAACAGCCTTATTGTGAGCTATAGAGAGTGGCACATACATGAATTTGCATTTGCAAACTGTCCAAGATCAGTACTGGTGATGAAAGAAAATAGTTTTCACTTATGAAAATTAAGGCCTATATGTGTGAATTATATTTTAAGACAGGAGTCCTATACACTACTGAGTCATTACCCATCCCCTAAATAGGCTCTCTAAATGAGAGCTGTGTACCCTGAGAGGCAGAAGAGGATTTCTTGCAAAGGGGGTGGTCAGACAATACTTTTGTAAGGTTCATCTAGGTAACTCGAGGATCCTGCATCTGAAGGTGCTGCAGACTGCAAAATGCAGATTCTAGGCAACCAGAGCCCCTCAACCCCCCTCACAAGAGGCCTGCTCCATGAGTGCAGTTTGCGATCATCTCTGAGATTCAGAAATAAGACATCTTCAGCCAGACAGGACTCCCCAAGGCCCTCGAGCGCTTTTGAGACCAGTGCCCTTTCAGAACTACAGCTGCTTGCACCCAAAGCGTGCATGGTCAAGCACAAGGGCAGTTGTGCAGGGATGGAACCCTGGCTGGACCATGAGGAGAGGCTGGTTTGATGGCAGGGTAGGAGGGTCTCCTGAGGTGACAAGCAGACCCGGATGGCTGTGGGCTGGCTGTAGCAATGGTTCTTGTTCCATCTGTGGCCCTGGCAGTCCTTGCTCACCGCAGCCATCTCAGCTCCCCCTTATTGCAAGTGCACCATTGTCTTATGAGAGGCTTCTGCGAATAAGTGGAATGTAACACTTTGATTTTCTTCCAATAACTAGCAAAGGAACAGATATATATATATTTAAACAGTACCTTAAGCAATGAAAAAAGCTATGTATTTGGTCAGTGTTCAGCAGGGGGCTTTCTAATGAAAAAAGGTACCATTTCAGAGATCATATGATGTTCAAAGCTGCTATTCCAACTCAGATAATAACGAGCAAGGTCAGCCTCTGCTGGTCAGGTTCAGTGTTTTGAAATTACATTTTGGTCTGTGAGGCTTCCCTCCGACATCCCAACCAACAGGTCTGCACGTAGCACACACGCCACTGCTGAAAGCAGGCAAGGCGTCGAACAAAATTTCAAAAATTGCCAAACATGATCAGCAAGGGTTCCACAAATACGTGCCATGTCATTTCCAAGCAACAAGAGAGCAGCATCTCAGAAGCTTAACCCCTTTCATGGTCAAAGGCTTGCAGAGAGAGGACACAGCCAACACCAAACCACTTTCCTCCTCCTGCCCCACTTCCAGCAAACCCCAAGCAGTCTGGGCTTTGCAGGCAGAAACCACCTGGAGAGGTGCTCTTTCTTTTTGGAAATTTCCCGACTGTAAGACTGCAACGCTGCTTCATTTCTCTGTGTAGATTTTTCCCCAGTACTTACAAAAACCCGCCAAAATACCTAGTTCAATTTGATATGGGGCATGTGGTGTCTAACTGGGGCTGTCAAGAAATAAAGGGCTCACCTCTCACCTTCAACGAATTCCATGTGTGCTTTGTGGGTAAGGATTTGAAAATGAGAAGCCCTGTGGCAGAAGCAGAAAAATTAACAGCTGGACACTCACCCATTTAAATACATGATCACAAAGGGAATGCTGATTGATTACCAAATTCTGAAAATACCATCAAGTTGCTCTCTCCTCTCCTGTAACTAGCCATCCATTGCTATCTTTTCTTAGAAACAGTAGATGAAGCCTTTCTATTTTTGGCTACCTACAATCCCTTCTTCGCCCTTTACAACTTAATAGACTTGCTGCTGGTAAATACAAAACAAAACCTGTTCTGAGTGCTCGGAGCTCCAATGCACATTAAAAAATTATAGACACCACCTCTGGACATACTGAAATTTATGGCTGTGTCTAAAGAGGCTGTTATTGTAGGGAGTAATCTAAACTTTACCTCTATTCACAGTCAGACAAACTAGCTTTAATCAGCCCGTATCTTCTCAGTCGGGGTCCTTCTGTAAAATTATTCAGCTGGCTTTATAACATGAGTGTCCACTAAGTACACCTCTAAATTTTTCTAAGCCATTTTACTGATATTTCTATTCACATGGCAATCAGCTGCAGTTCCTCTAAGGACACTGCTCATAAAGCCTTGTTTCCAAGAAAGCCTGGGAACTTTTTATAAATGGTAGACCTTTTAAATAACAGTTATCTGCAATGGTCCTATGGTGTATGGCTCCACAGTGCTCTGGTCTGCAAGAAAGCTACTGGTCCCCTCTGAAAGCATGGAAGTTCACCACCTGATTTCTTTAATGCAACTCTAAAGGTTAATTGGTCTGAAAGAGTAATGCGAGACTGCTAGCTAATGATACATGCCTCAAGGCTTTGCAGCTTGCCTGTATTTTATACAGACAAGTCCAGAGCATAAAAAGCAGGTGATATCACCAGGACTCTTCAGTCCCCCCCTCCAACTGCCCGCAACCCCCTCGGCCTCCCCCTGTCCCACTCGAGCCGTCCACAACTCCCACTCATGCTGAGGGAAGGCGGCAGGAGCTGGGGACAATTCTCCTCCACCCGGTTTTCATGCCTGGTTAGGGGGGCTCCGAGAAGTGCCGCGGCGGCGCTCCTCATTACCGCTGCGGAGAACTAAAAACAAGCCTAATGAGGAGAGCCAGAGCGCACAGTACGGGCTGGGAGGAGGGACGTCCTCCCACACTCCCCAAGGAATCTGGCCAAAATCTTCAATTTGCCATTTATGACAGCTAATTAGTTATTCTATTCAAAATCTTTGCTTTAAATAAAAGAACTAATTATACACAAAGGTCAGTTCCCCACCTCCTGTGAAGCACACATAATTGGCTTATTTCCCCAACATTGTGTGTATGTTTTGCACAATGCTTTCAGGCAGATGGCTCTAACTCTTTCCCTCTGCAAGTTTTTTTGTTTGGTTGTTGTATTGTTTTTTGGTTTTTGTTTTTTGGGGGTTTTGTTTGTTTGATTTGTTTTAAAAAAGGCAAACAAACAAAACTTTTCCTCAGATTAGCTACTTTTACCTTAAAAGCCCACTCAACAAAGCAGTTAACTACACACACACACACACACACAATATCTACTCCCTGAAAGGTTTGTGACAACCACTCCAGAGCAGTTCTTCCCATACAGTTGTACAGCACCTTGCACAATACGGTACTGGAATTATGGTTCTCTTCTCCACCACAAGTTCTTGCTTGAGCAGTTTCTTTCAGATAAAGTTACCACGTTTCTGAACAACTCCTCTGCCAGAGACCACAATTATTGCAGGTTTATGTTACAAATCTCTTTCTTTTTTTCTTTCTTTATCTTTTTAAGGTGTTGCTTGTTGTTTTGGTGTTTTGTTTTGTAATTTATATAAGTGATTATTATAGCGATGCAACATTCCAGTGCTAAAAGCAATTCTGGTTTAAAGACTGGAATTTTGGCAGTTGGGCAATTGAGCCTAGGTTTCAAAGTTCCACTTGACGGAAAAAAATGTTTATTTCTACCATCAACACTCCCTAAATGAGCTGACCTCCTTGTGCCTGCTCGCAAAAACCCCAGCATTTGACTGCAAAAGTTGAAAAAGTAACTGCAGAGTAGGAGTAATCGTATTAACTCCTGTCTCATCACAATAAATAAGCTGCAGTCTTATGCCTTTTATCAGGGGATCTGATATCATTTAAAAGCATTAGAGCCCTGCATCACCCATTTAAGTAAATGCAGACAGTCATTGCCAAAAAGATGCAGTGAATTTCATTCCCTTAAAAAGAAACTCACTTTGTGTTCCCAGTATTGTATTACTCACCTTCTATGAATATTACACCCTGTGAAACAAGTTAAACCGTGCACTTCCATTGAACTGAGAGTATGTCGTCTCGGGCATCTTCACCAAGAATTTCATTTGAAGAATTATGGCCAGCAAGGTGAAACTCATCATGTCATCTGTATATCCTATTAAAACATCACATTTGGAACACCAAGTACTTGCAACTAAATGCTTATGAACAAGCCTTAGACCATTCATCAGAATTATTCAATGACTAGCCAGTTTTTTTTCATTTCCAGTTTCATGCTGCAATATACAGCGGGTGATTTTTACAGTGGCTTTAACAATTCATTTGTGGTATTCTTTCTTCTAAACAAACTCCCCAAGCACAGCAAAAAAGTAGTTGGAGAGGGCTGTTAACAGGAGAAACAACATTTTGATCAGTATTTCTATTTTAACTCTGCTATAGTCTTCCTCCCAGTAACACAGCATTTTTTTTGCCCTACAGTTCAGAACAAGCTTTAGAGAATTATATTTTAGAGTGGCTTATATTCATGAGTGGCTTACCCCCCTCCAATCTCCCATGCAGAGGTCCTGTTTTTTTCAAGCCAATTGCTCATATAGACCAAGATATCCAAAATAAAAGTCACATAATCTGAATCTGTACCAAGGTAGGTCCTGATTGGGACACAAGGTTTAAGGTTAGAATCTAGACTTTAATTTTCGCCTGAAGTTTTGAGACTTCCAGCGCCTGCTTTAAGACTCTGTCTGTTACGGAGCTGCTCTCAAGAGAGAACAACCTGTGGCTATAAAAGACGACGTGACAGTAGGACTGAACACAAACCATAATAATTGTTGCTGCAAAACAGTTTCTGTAAATCACTCCTGTAAGCAACATTTTCCCCATGCTCATAAAATATGCTTGTCTGAGCTTCATTTTTTTTGTAATTGGCATATGTCCAAATCTTATTCTTAGCACATGTAGCGTTTCAGTAAAATTCATTTTTGCTGTTTGTAGCCCTAGGAACAGTAAAAAGACATGCAGATTTCTTCTACCCTCAGCCTAGTCTGAAAACATTCTGATCAAGTTTTCTGGATCAGTCGCAATTCAGCATCCTACGGTCTAGCAAAGGTCCTGATTTTAGGTGGCCAGTTGCCTCCTTCAGTGTCCGTAGCAGAAGAAAGTCTGGCAATGAAGAGACTGCCCTCAAACCACATTTACAGCAGTATAAGAACATCACATATGAGAAAATTATCATGAGGGATGATTAGCCTGGAATTCGTCCCATATTCCTCAATATTCCATTGATTTACAGGTGGCCACTGAAAATACACTAAGCTCCGAAGTTATCTACTGGGATTTTGGATGTCAAAGAAAACCAAGGCAAGAAGAGTCTCAGGTCAAATAATCACAAAGGTAAGAACTCATCCCTCACCTCTCAGCTCATTTAGGAACAAGCTCTATAGCAATGTCAAATAATGAGAGGTTTTTGTCCAAAAAGGAAAGAAAATCTGACAGAAAACCCCTATATGAAATTAAAAATCCCAAAGAATGCTGGAGAAGTAAAAACTCAAGTCAATTATTTCCAGGCATATATGTAATACTACCCAATTCTCATCTTCCAGTTAAAATGCACTGTTTAACATATTACCACTGAGGTCTCAAGACATGTGCAAAGATGTGCGATGCAGCAGAGCCCAGGTTTAGCAGGGAAACATTAACATCATCCTGACAGATCTGATACACTATGTATGTGAATATTTTAAGGAGAATAGAACTATATCATTGCATGATCACCATCATCATCATCTTTTCTTCTGCCTCTTTGCAGACATATACAATGTCAGCCTAAGCTTTCGGCAACCTTAATAGAATTTCAGTGCCCACTGCCAAATGGCCATTTGATGTTTTGCTCTGTGTACACTGATGAAGCAATCTGTCACAGGCCTTAATGCAGGCAATGATGACTACCCAATCTAAAGCTTTCACAGGCTTATAGAAATTTCTCAAGACTTTTGGAGCCTATGATAATTTGCGCAATACCACAAAAGAATTTAGAATCCTTGTGCTCTGTGTTTAATGAAATATGAATATACTCTTTTAAGTGTTTCTAGAAGAAATCCTATTCAGGCCAAAAGTATATTTTACACCATCAATCACCAGAAAGTCGTGCTGGCAACTCTGAAATAGCAAAAGCTATAGTCATTGCAAGTTATTGGAGTATGAAAATAACAGCCTCTCCTGTCC
Source organism: Nesoenas mayeri (assembly GCF_963082525.1). Classification (NCBI taxonomy): domain Eukaryota; kingdom Metazoa; phylum Chordata; class Aves; order Columbiformes; family Columbidae; genus Nesoenas; species Nesoenas mayeri. Next base: position 56,930,200 of record NC_137548.1, read on the forward strand.
CTGTCCAAAATTACTGTAAAGCCAAACATTGACGCTCATGCCCTGCACAAGATTAGTATAATCAATATAAAAGGACTACAATTTATTTGCATATCTTCTTCATTTCCAGGAGATGAGTATGTATACAAGAATGCAGAGAGAGTCCCTCTACGGAATGCAATCCATATAAGATGTACAATTGCTGCTGACCTTCTAGAAGTCGTGAAATACACCTCCCTGCTACTTCAGAAAGATGTGGCTATCCCCAAAATCTAGCCTCTTCTCCCTCTCCCAGCAAAACCAGACCAACCTATCTGCTATTAACAGTTGAAAGGAGAAGGGCAAAGAGAGCCATTTCCTTCTCTTTTTGCTAAAAGGAAAAAACACAACACACAGTCCTTTGCAGGACCATTTGCATGCTGAGCTGTCAGACCATGCACTTTCCATTAAAGAGATAGCATCCCTTTTCATAAGTCCATTTGGGATCCATTTTAGTGTTATCTAAAAATCAAATCTACATGGTAATCCTTTTAATGTACTCTTGACTTTTAAAAACAGCTTTATGTTCCTTCAGGAAATGTTTTAAGCCATTACTCAGTAATTACTACTCACCCATGAAAACACTGATCTTTTGCAATACATAATCAGTTTGCTGACTTAAAAAATAAAGCAGACTAGAATTTTGTCTCATGAAAGTAGCGAAGAAAAACCAAGGTTAAGAGAGCATCCCATCTCCCTCCCTGCCCGATATTTCAAAGCGGGATGTTGAAGGAAGGGGCTGAGGTAGTCACAGTTTCAAATTTCTGTGTTAAGTCTCCAGGTGTGGAGACTCTCAATCTCAGTTTTACATTGGTGATCACTGCACAAGTAACCAAGAAATAAGTAATGATTTAGGAAGTGGAATTTGTGTCATCTTGGGTCTAAGCAATATCGTAACCTTTTGCAAGCCCTGAAGTTTCAAATGACACTGTACAGCCTCCTGAAAGGCTGGCAACATAGGAAAGCCATCGAATTTGTGGAGTTGCTTTGGTAAGCTGTACATGAACAAGTCTCAGAAGAGGTGCCAAAAATGGTTCACATCTAGTGCAACTTTACTGGATTTATCTGGACCACACCTGCAGTCGACACAGGAATGTCTGGTCACACTTCAGAAGCCTGAATTTACCTTGAAAGTCCTACTCCCATCCCCTCGAGATTTTGCCTTTCTCCCTTCTGGAGGTGGCTGGGAGGCAGAGAAGGGTCTGAGTGGGACAATAAACCACCACTGGCTGACCCATTCTAGCAGGAGCCAGAAAGAGGACAACAGGGCACTTTGCTCAGTTACAGCTCCTGTCTGAGGATGACCAGACAAAAGCCTATGATTTGTGTAATGTAGATGTTCAGATTACAGGAGGACCTGTATATCCTGGTTTTGAATGCAGTTCAACAAAGACCCTAGAGGTTTGTACAAAGTATAGCCCACCAAAAACTGGAATGATCCTTTCCATCCTACTGCTGACACCAGAGAGCACAGCGCCCTTCTCATTCAACTGCTCTGGCAAAGGCAGTTTAATATCTTGAGATTAGAAAACGGGCAGGGTGAAGTTTATCTGAAAGAACTTGCTGTACCTCGCAAATAACGTCAACTAAAGTTGTTCTCTTAATGTCATGAAGACAGAGAAAGCAGAGGCTAAATGCTTTCATTGCTTCTGTTCTTCTGTTTACTCAGGTCTAGCTTAAGCCTTACTTCACCACATCTTGCTCCCATAGATGGATTTTACCCCATTTCCCTACTCCAATTAGGACAAAGTCCTGCTCTTGGCCATTTCCCCTTTCATTCACAGAGAAAGGTATGCAGACCCTGGTGCAACACAGTTCGTTAAACATTTGTTATAGCTGCAGTTGGCTAGTAACTATACGCCTCAGACTAATTTTTGTTATTCACAACTGATTGAGTCAGGGCTCACAAGCCACAGCTGGCCATTAATGCTACCCTCCTTTACAAGAAATTATGCTGATAAGAATTAAAAGTGGTTTCTTGGCATTAGCTGTTGTATACTCATTCTATAATGAGTTCTTTTGAGGTGACGTATAGAGACAGGATTTGAGCACTATTACCCTGGACAACATGAAAGACTCAAGTAAAATTGCAAGACTTTTTTTTCCTTTTGTTTCTTTTTTTTTTGTGAAATGCCCCAGAAAGGCTTCAAACCACTGCTGCAATTCACCATATATTTCAGAATAAAGTGAGCACTAAGGGTTTGGGGCAACTTAGCTTGACATTTAGTTTGCATTAAAGCATCTTAGAAGCCATATGAAATATACCGTAACAGAGCATATTCTACTCTATTAAGCATTCAGGAGCATCGCAGTATTCAGAATATGGATGAGAAGTTGGAATTGCACAAGACATTCCTCTTCTTATGGTTGACCACTGAGTTGAATTCAAGCTGATCCTAAGGGAGCTGTTTTCATTAACCTACAGTAGCTCTCTAATCTTATTCCTCGAATTTCAGACCACCACCACTACAAGAATTTATGACCTGCTGCCTGCACTTTGGACGGTACTCACACTTTACTCTTTTCCTCAGTGCCTCCTGCTCCCCTGGATCATTACCACCACTTCGTGCAGCAACTGATCCCCTTAAGGTGGAAGTCTGCTCTTCAATTCAGTTATTTATGCTCCATTTAATTCTCACCAACAGACATGAAGATGATGGTGGTTACACTTGGTTAAAAAAAGAATGAAAAAAAGTATCATATGACCTAGCCCAGTGTGCAAAACTGAAAGCCTCCTGAAATGTACATCCTGAAGTCTGGCCCCGTTATGTGTCTACTAATGCTTCGCCTGAAACCTCAGACTAAAACGAAATTCTAAACCACTAACCTTCAGCTCCAAAAATGCTACACTTCCGGGCCAAAAAACTTGCCAAGCAGCTTTTCTTCTGCTCCATTTCCATGGAGTCTGTCCCGCTTGATTTGCTCAGTTTTCATCCACCTCATCATGAGATTCCTGACTGTTGAAAAGAACTCCTTTGCTGAACTAATGAAATAAGGAGTCTTAAGTGCCTTGCAATCCGTTTTAGAAGAGTCTGTATCTCCAGATGAGTCTCAATTTCACAGCATCAGGGAACTGTGTGCCAACGCGCTGAACCAGAACGCCAGGGCTAGCAGGAGTTGCAGACAACAGTGCTAACATCAGGGTTATTTTAGATTAGAGTACTTCTAAATCAATTTTGGATTCAAACTTTTAAATGCACTCTCCAGAAGGAATCTGCACTGACTGAGTATTTTCAAGGCTAATTTTCTAAGCTTCAATGAAAACTCCTTCTTATTGAAGAAAAAGAAGCAACTAACCTTTGCCACAAAGACTGGGTCATAGCTGGAAAATTAGGCAGACAACAGCCCTGAAAAGAAGTAAACTACCTAAGAAAACACCCATAAAACTGTAAACAAAACCCACTACAGATGGTGTTGGGGAGAGATTTTCACAGAGACCAGAAGCTGTTGCAATGTTTGGGATCCAATGCATGGCTCCTATAGATGAGGTACCACATCTCCCACAACAGCCCCAGTCTAGTGGGGCTCTGGGAACGTGCATCATCCTGCAGTGAGATAAAGAAGGAGCTGAGCAGCCTGATGGCAGGATCTTGCCAGGCTAAAAATCCTGAAGAATTAAGACATATCTTCAGCACTGTACGGAAAGAAAGTGGTTGTGATGAGAGAAGGGAATACGTAAGACAGATGGGAGAGTGAAGGTTAAAGTTCAGACCAGAAGCAATTAAGACGGGTAAGAGTGCTCTGCAACTTGACACAGGTTTGCTTTGTATTCAGAACTTTTCACTAGCATTAAGTATCTTAACTTGTGTATGGAGAGATTATAATTAAAACCTGACAAGCTTAAATTAGCCAGTTATAAAAGGTTCTCTAGAAAGCTTTTAAAGTAGACTAAACATATCTATTAAAACGGAAGAATGGAAAAAAAAAAAATCAGAGCCATTTTCAGTTACAATAGTTTTCCTTACCTAGATATCTCAAGAGATTAGATAAATTTAAAATCAAAGTTCTGCAACTGTCCAAAGCCACTTAAAAGGGGGGGAGAGGGAGGAAGTGTGGCAATTACAAAAACCTTTAAAAACCCTTCTATTTAATAGCCCGCAGTCCTTTGGATGAATATAAGCACTCCAGAAACCCCATTAAAAAAAAAAAAAATTAAAAAAATGGGAGAGCCTAATTTCCCTTCAGGATTTTGAGCACTTCAGGGAGTGCTCTATTATGGTTCCCCAGGGGTGGGGGAATTATGTCAATCTGCCACGAGGCCGGGCAGTTAGCGAGGGAGGCAGCCCAAGAGCCGGCTTTCACCAGGCCATGCCAATTAGAGCAGAGGGAGCGTTTTTACCTCACACTGGCTATTCAGATTAATTCCTAGAGCTTCAATGCTATGCAATTTTCCCATGAGCTGAAGAAACTGAAAGAAAATTTGCTCCATATCAAAGAAAGAAAAATATCCACCCGTGTCAAATGACACCAGGTAATTTATTCCCCCTCCAAAGAAAAAGGAAAAAAAAAAAAAGAAAATAGCTACAAATATTTTGATATTTCAAGAAAAAGTTCACAGACTATAAGTATCTGGAAACCATGTTTGTGAGAATAAAACTAATTAACGGCAAGGCTCCTGCAAAGTCCACCTTATTACTTCCACATCATACTAGATTACTTCTTTCCCTGCCTCGCTTTTTGGTAAAGAAATACTTGAGAAATACAGTTGGATATCTAGCTGGGACTAAAGAAGCAAGCCTTGGTTTCCCAGTGCACATCTCCAGCTCTGCCGCACAGGTCCAGAGCACTACCCCAGCTCACGCTCAGAACTCCTTTCTGCAAAGAAACAGCTACAAACACTTGCTTATTAACCTAAAGAGCTCCTGAACAACCCGGTGTTATTCCTAGCTCTGATTGCTCCCGAGACCATGTCAGCCTCCTTGCAACCCTCATTTTAAAGCTGTGGAACAGATGCTTTTATATGCATGAACTCCATGATACACGTATTTTCATAGCCCACAGGGCGCCCTTGCCAGGGCTTGTTGTAGCAGCCTGTTGACACTGCTGAAGACTCAGAAGTTACACAATCGCAGCATCTTACTTTTGGGTGAGAAAGGGAGGTAGGAAGAGGAAGAACAGAAGTCAGCACACACATTACCTAAAATATAGTGCAGACATGATTACAGTAGTTCTTCAAAGGAAAGAGAACCAGCGTCTGTCCCTGAGAAAAATAATCAAGCAGTAGCAGCAATGATCGCTCTAAACCCATGTCGTTTATCTACAGCCTACATTCATTGCTTCCACATGCAAAATGTAATCCTTTTCTCCAATCTACCTCAACTTCACCGCACTCCATGTGGTACCTCTTTTCAGAGGAGTGTCTAAATTATCTAAGTGCAGGAAAAAAGAATGTTACTTTAAAGCAAGCCATGATCTGCCACAGCAAAGTGTAAGACGAGTAATTTGTTACTTCAACTGCTAGTAGGTCTTTTTTTTTTTTGAGTGCCAACAGTATTTACAGTGGCTATGTGCATATATAAATCTAAATGTATTTTGCTTCATCTTTATATATCACTAGTGTACTTATTCCCAATTCACAGTGAACCAAAAATCTGATAAAGAACAACAACATCTGCTCCGGATCTAATGCTTAATGGAAGCGTGTGAATGAGTATTTGTAAAACCCAAGATCCATTTAAGCCCTTAACTCAACTGCTTACAAACAGGAACTGGGTGAAAAAGAATAGATATCTGCATTTCAGGCACCCTGAAGTTCAAGTAAAAAAATCTATCCCATTTTTGGTTATCTGTAGCAGCAATTTCACAGCAACTGCTGGGTGTGCAATTGTCACCCTGCTTTTGGAGAATTAAACAGCAGAAGGCTTCTCCAGAGACTTCGCACTTTTTATGCATGTTCAGCCTTATTTTCACTTCATTCCCAAACCTACTGCAGCTGAAATCTGGCCCCAGTCCCAAACAGGTCCATCAGGCAACACAAGAGCAGTGGTAGATGTTTGCGGAAAGCCAAACCAGCCCAAGAAGCTGAGAGCCAGTTTCTCCTCCTGCCATTGTAGTGGGACCATCGCTGCATCATCCACATCCCATCCACCCCACCAGGTCTCTGCCTGCCCCTGCACACAGCTGCCTGGGACACAGGTTATTTTCAGGGTTATTTTCCCATGGAAGTACCTGGCCTGAATTCCTCTCCCAGGCGAGAGCTTCTGCTCGCCTCTGAGAAGATACTGGCTAAGTCATCTCTGAACTCTCCAGTGGTGACATCTTCCCATTGCCTTCTCCTTTCTGGTGTGGAAAGCCCAATTCCCTTATTCTCTCCCTGTATGTAGCACCACTATGATGGTTCTGGGTTGACATCAGACTTGCTAGGCTCTCTCCAGTCTGTGAATAGGACAGCTGGAAAACTTCAAGTGGTGGACGCTTATCTAGTGTTCAGAGGCCTACAGGTGATTTCACAATTGACATACTGACCTCTGGGAAGAAAAAATTGTCACTTTTATATATTACCAAAACCACAAATTTGGTACTTCAAAAATATATATTTTTTTTTCATGAGCTCTACCGCAAACTATCCCAACAGCCTAAACTATCTGAAAATTTTGTGTTTTTAAAAACATGCTTCCAGTGCTGAAACGGCACATCTTTTGCCTAGAGACCCGTTATTGCCTCCACAGACAGCTGGAGGAATGAAACATGGCCATGTCCAGAGCGAAGTGAAGCCAGCAGACAGCATGCAGACAGCACTGTTTAAATGGACAAGGGAATCAGGGGAAACCCTTCCCGTGTATTAGTGCTCTGAGACATCCTGCATCTCTGCAAAAAAAGCACCACTTCTATGTTTAAGATTTTCCCATCCCTCTCTCAGAGATCAACCCTCAGCAGTAACAACAGTTCATCTCCTGCTACGAAGGTCAAGGGCTCCGCCAGCCCTCCGGAGATTTGAGCTACTGGTTCCACAGAGTCTGCCAGTATCAAACCTGACACTTAGATTAGTACTTGTTCCCCAGACATATCTAGTTTCCCATTTCTTCAGTTTCTAGTGTCAAAATACACTTGCAGTACAATATGCAAACCTCCACAGACAATAGCGTCTCTGCTCGTCAGTTGTGGTGGGAGGAATACCTATTTTTGTACAAAAAGGTGTACTTTATGTTAATGTGTTACCATACTAATATACCCCTGAGCTCGTATTTTTATTGTACAGCATAGAAAATGGTAAAGCTGCATCCCACAGTTAGCATCACATTATCAGCACACAGAGAAATATTTTGGAAGTTAGCGGGTAAGACCGATTCTCTGCATTATAAACATGGGAGAACGCTCAGCCTGTGATGTGCAGGTCATGGATGGCTTCATCAGAGCTCCGTTTGGTGTCTTCACCTGAATCAACACACTGCAACACTATACATCACCCTGTTAAGGTCTGAGTCAGCACGGGCACCTGCACATTCCCCTCTTCTGAGGGCAGTGAGGGGGTAAACCAAGGGAACACTTCTTCCCATTCTACATGATCAAATCAGAGCAATCACAAGCCCCACCCCTTACACAGCCTTAATATATTAAAATCATTGCTCACTTTTACTTGTCATGAACATGATTTACCTTATTTTCATCCTAAACTGTGAACTGGCAATTTCCCCTGGTGCTGCTGCAGTCCAGAACCACTCTCATGCACCCCAGACAAGCTCCTGCCATGTCATACAAGAGCCACTGTCCCTGTTTCGGGATGCCAACATCTTGAAAACCTTACAAGTAGAAGGATCAACCTGGGTAATTTCTTGCCAAGCTGCAAGGAATTTTTAACAAGGAAGGAGACCAAGCAAAGCTCATTGTATAGATGAGATTCTTAGGGACATGGTATGGTGGCAGGGTTAGGTTACCATTGGACTTGATGATCTTAAGGGTCTCTTCCAGCCAAAATGCTTCTGTGATTAAACAGGAGGTATTAATCTTACCAGGCTGCTATGTGCCAAGATTATTAAGCAAGTTTGGAGTTATTACAGAGCTCTGCCTAAAAACCTACAGACCTGGTTCTCTGGGGCTACATATTTAAGTGGTTTGCAGAAACAGTTTGTATCATTCAAGATGCTTTGACACTTTTACACAAGCCTCGAACTGCACAAGCAGACTGCAGACAAAAGCTGTTCTTACACAGCAAGTGGTGGCAGAAAATAAGTTGTCCTTATCAGTTCCACTGGGGTAAACAGGCACCAACTTTGTTCCCACTAACTACATTTGTTATGGGTCTGTGCTGGTCCCTTTCTCTCTCCCTCTGTTTGCCAAAGGACAAGCCAGTTCTGAATTCTGGGACTTTCTGTAAAATTGCCACTGGCTATTTTTCAGTTCCATTAATTAAGTTCTGCAGAGAAGGTCCATGTTTGGATACGGCACACCTTGTGAAGTGTTGAGAGAAGAAAAATAAGCCATGGCAATGCAGAGCTTGGGCTGCAGGAATGGCAAGAGGATATCAAATGCTGCTTTAAGTGCTGATATATTTGTGCTTTGAAGGAAAAATGCCTTCAGGAATCGCAGCAGGAGTCACCTCTATATAAAGACTTTGCATGTAAAGGGACATTTATTATTCTCAATTAATGGCATTCTGATAGACACGTTTACATTTCTAAGTGTCAGATTCAGCAGAAAATGAAATGACTGAGGGCCTCTTATTTCACTCTGAAAATGGCCATAAAAGGATCTAAAGATGACAAAAAAATTCCCACTTTTTCTAGAAGACACAAGAACGTCCTTTGATTCCTTACAGTTCTGAAGCCTGGTTAGTATAGCAAGGCTTTCCAAACGCAGATTTAAATGCCTGCAAACAGCAAAGCGAATTGCCACTGCAGGTCCTTTAGAGAATTCGGTGACGTCCACATCGAGAGGCAGTAATAGATCTTGATCACATCCTCCCATGGATTATTAGGGAAACCTAATGTGGCAGAACACTGTATAGTAGGTTTCTGGGAAACTGAATAGCTAGAAGTCTCAAAAAAACCAAAAACCAAACCAAAACAACAACAAAAAAATCACACTTTGCAAGCAAAATGTGTACAATATTACTGGATTTTAAACTAACACATCAGAAATATTGCCTTGAAAGAGACAGACAATAAACACCTTAATCTTGTGGCAGAAAACTATTTGTTTGGGGAAAATCTGGAACTGCAAAGCCACTTCAGTGACATTTGTATAATTGAAGCACCGATAAATTCTTCACACGTACACACATGTGCCCACAGGTTGCTGGTGGCACCACGTGCACATGGCTGGGACTCATACACACGCATTTGTCACTTTTGAACCTCCCTAGGGCTAAAGAGAAGAAATAAGATTAGCTCAACCATGAGAAGCTAAGGACCATATTAAAAAATATATATAGTAAAAATGAAAGCACTTAAGGCCCAAAGCTATGCTATCCCAGTGCCTAACTCCCCGAGGTAACAGAAGATCTTTCTCACGTACGTGCGTGCACATATCAGCCATCAAAGCCTTCAAACACTCTCAGCCACGGACATGCTGATGTGAATTGCTAAGCAGCAATACACCTGTACTGAGTGCCGGAGGCAGCTCACGGGGGAGCGACTCTAAAGGAAGGGTGGGAGCACGTACATGGCCAGAGCAAGGGTTTGAAGGAGAAACAAGCTGGAATCCCATAGGCAGCTCAGCGTGGTGGTTTGCAGCTTCCACAACAAGGGATTCTCAAAAGCTCCTGCGTGAAGGTGCAAGCGGTCCCTGCTTCTGCATCCATCTGATCCAGCGCCACCGCATCCTGCAGCTGCCTCTCGTGGAGTCCTTATGCATCCTCCCGCCCTCCTTTTTCAGTCCATTCCACCAAATAATATAGGTATTAAATTGAACAATTTTACTCATATCAACTCTCCTTTCTCCGCTGGAAAGGGCTGCAAACTGTTTGCTTTTCCAGAAGTTGGAACACTAGTTAGTTTCCTGGGTTGGTTGTTGGGTTTTTTGTTTGGCTGTGGGTTTACTGCTGTTGGTTTGTTTTTCATTTTTTTTTGTGTTTCTTTTTTTTTGTGTGTGTTTTTTCCTTTGTTGATGTTTTGTTGTTGTTGTTTTAATTAAGAATATTCCATAGTAAATAAAACATACGCATCAAGTTACACTGTAAAACACAGTTCTGAAAATAAATATGCCTAACCATCTATTCAACTATGTAAATCTATGTGTTGTGGGTATTTCCGCCTGGTGGCCTGACGCTAGACCTGTAAATCAATAATTCAGTATTCAAATAATAGCAGCTAAATTTAGAGAGCACCCACAAAACCTGCCAGAGTCAAACTGGAGCTTTTGATGGTCAGATTTTGTTTCTTCGGCAAGGTGGGAAATGCAATTTATTACCATGGGGGAAGTACAGGTGTTGAAAACTAATTCAGCAACACCTCCAAATATGAAAGCTGCTCCTCAGCCCCAGCCAGGGGGCCGTAAATCCTGCGGACCGCTGCTCCCTACGCCCTCACACGTGGCACCGCGACCACCTCCAGACTCACGGGACCAGCCCACTTTGGCAACCCTGGGGAAGAGCTGGCATGTCAGCAGCTCCCCAGTTCAGATTAAGAACTGCACCATGAACCAGAAAAATCCCAGGTTATAATTATGGTTCTGCAAGTGATTTTCTGCATTAAAATCTCTGCATCAGTGTCTTCACTGGAGAAAGCAATGCCAGTTTTCTCCAGGAGATTACAGGTGGTCCCGAGCACTCTGAAAACATCTAGTTGCTTTATAAATGTGCTGCCAGATGCAAAAGATTTAACGTGACAGGCTGTGCTTACCTTGTCCTAAGACCCTTCAGCAAAGGCCAGGTAGATTAAAGATATTAAATTTTTCACTTCATTATTTTAAAACTTCCACAAAGTCCCTACAACTAGTTCCTCCAAAAAAATAACAGTTTACATTTTGTTTTCAGCAGAAAACGTTTGGAAGCTGTAAAGCTCTCTGGTGTATATGACATAGATATACACTACCAGCAAAAAAGGCAGTTTTTCCTCCTTTTAAATGATGGAAAGTCAATTTGCATCATAATTACAACCAAAGCCCTGTAACGTTACTTTCAGTTAAAACAGTAAACTACTATAACAAAAGTGTACCTGGGGAATATTTAGAGAAAGCACTAATGATTTCTTCCCTAGTGGTTAATAAATTCACTTCCAGATCAATTTGTTCATGATAGAAACTTGAGAGCATAAACAGTTACACAAGCACATTAGAGTGTGTCTTTCTCAGTATAAATGATTTATTACAATGATTAGCAGCACATAAACAATTTAAAATACAACTCTAATTAGCTTTTGGGAAGAAAAGGAGAAAAACCTTCCTGACTCCCTCTACATATTATGTTTTACTTTTCTAAGTGTGTACTTTTTAATTAAATCCAAATGTCACAATAAATTCGAAGTGTTTTATTACTACCCTGGCTAACTAAGCCATTCATGCAAACACCCATTGCATTAAACCAGATGCGGGACTGAAAGTGGTTGAGGAGAGAAGAAAAGAAAGGGGGGTAAAAGCAATTATTTCTATATTTGACAAGAAATTTGTACAAATGTTTAAAGACAAGATCTTTGGCAAGCTTCCTCTGTTTTACCCAGAGAGGCCGGCCAGCTAATTACTCTTTAATACCTGTTTCCAAGTTTGAAAATGTCACGCCCTGCTAAACTTTTCCCATCAGAAACAAGAGGAGGAGGAGAAGAAAAAGATAAGAAAACCAGTATGTGTAAAATCTAACGTAGTTTACCACAAACAGCCAAAGCAAACTGCCTCTCTTCCTGTACACACATAGATCCTTTTTTTTTAATGGCTGGGTGGAGCAGAGGGATTAATTAAAAGTATTTTCTCAAAGCGTTGTGGTCTCTCCCACAAGATGAGGGGAGCAGTGGGGCCGGGTGTGCTGGGAGCTGTGCCGGCCCCAGGACCCCCAAAACCCAAGTGGGGATCCCCAAACCTCAGGGCTGCTCCGCTGCGCCTTGTTTTACTGCTACATCAGCAGCCTGGACTAAACAGGACAGATGTAGCATAGTTCAGACAAAAGCTACCCATTAAAGGAAGCGGCTACAATTATTAAAATAGGTTAAAGCAAATGGGCACCGCACAGATAAAGCTTTTGACCTTAGTGCGCAGCTCTCTCAAGAACACTTTAGCATAATTTATCTAAATTAAAAACCAAACACCAGATTCTAAAACGGCACAAAAAGATCGTTTAAAAAATGCGATTAAAAAAGCGGGTCAAGGGTTGGAAATTAGTAATTACTACTACAATTAACCAAAATCAGACAGAGACACATAAATTGTGCATATTACTGCAGTTCACGTCAGAAAGGCAAATGTGAGCGGAGCACAGAAGAAAAAGCCTGCAAGTTGCAGAACCACTTGTATAATTAACCTCTGCCACAGCAGAAGACCCGCTCCCGTAACGCCATTTGTTTCTAAAGAGAAGTGCTGCTAGTTACTACGCCCAGCTATTAGACCATGCTCTTCACCGGTTGCTCAACTCTTTGGAAGCCGATATTTTCATTGTCTTCCAGTCTAAGATCTTAGTGCATCTTCACCCTATTAGTAGTACATTTGCCCTTCACCTCCTATTTTAAAAAGATGAGGAAGGCCAACTTCTGAACATCCTGTTATTGAGAGGAGGTCATTTTCCAAAAATGCCACCTGCTAGAGTCCATATTGTTCGAGTGCAAAAGCCTATTGAGGACTGCCAAGCACAGACCATAAAAGGTTTCTAAAACAGACTACTTAACACTGGATGAACACAGAAATACTCTGTATGCAACTAGCATCCTTCAGATGATTTTCCTTAGGTTTTGGGGGGCAAAAGATAATTTAACAATTAGCACTTTGTTCCCACTTCAATCTCGGAAGGGCTCTTTGTGAGCTTCCTTGGAGCAATGCTGAAAGAGCACAGTGGGAAAGAACAGGCTGACTACTGTTTTGAACTATAACCAAAATGAACTATTCTCTAGGTCCCCCCTTGAAGCTATCATCTACTTTAGGTTAGATGAGGAAAATCTAGTTTCAAATCTTATTCAGGCTCCAGTTTAATTTTGAGAGCTCAGAAGGCTCCACAAATCATTTTAAGTTAAAGTAATGAAAATAGGTGAACTTGAGAAGGTGGACAGGCACGAATGATCTCTTCCAAAATAGGGAAGAATCCATCTGTTCCCTTTTAAAGTGCATAAAAGTCTTTGTAGCAGTAATGAAAATTCAGGGATGTAAGTCATGGACATCATAGCAGTCTATTAGAGAGAGGAGTGGGGCTGTATTACAGAATACTGTGAGCAGCAGTGATTATATAAAAGGGATACTGCAAAGGCAGCATAGCAGAGGACAAGTCAAATGATTCAAGGACTCAAGAATCTCAGTTCTTCAAAAATGGAGGGAGAAATGAAGATTTCTATCTTTTGAAGAGGCAGGATGAGTACAGAGCCACACAGATGTCTGAAACAATTGGGGAAGATGGAGGTGTAAAGCAGGATGTGCTCCTCAGGTACAGAAGGCAAGCGGCTGCAGCTCCAGGTGAAGCACAGACAGTGGTTTTGCACCACAGACAGCACAGGGGCCAACAGGAGGAGGGCTCTGCTGTGGTGCTTGTGATGGTCTTTGCTCCTCTTCTCTTCATTCCACACATCAAACCATGCATTTTGGCTATGCAGTCTCAAGCAGGAGCAAGGCATAGCCTCCACACCAAGCACCTCGGGTGAGGCAGAGCTGGTCATGGTATCAGACACCCTGGCTGGGGCTGTCCAGCAGCTCAGGTGGTGGCTGCCCAGATGCCCGTCCCTTGCAGCAGGGGCTCCTGTCTCCCAGCTCTGTGCCAGACACACCATCAGCTCCCTCTGCAGCACATCCCACAGGATGGCCACTAAAGCCTGACATTGCTGAGTGTTTGCAAGTGCCACGCCGGCCATGAAACAGCCCTTTTGAGCCTTCTGCATGGGACTGCGGCTTGAAGAGGAGCAATGCTGCACTCGCCACCTCTTCGGATCCTGTTCCTATGGAGCACCCTCTGCAAAACCAGCCAAAACCACCCCAGGCCCACGGGACTAAATACTACTTGATAAGTCATGTAAAATAAAGACTAAAATGTTGAAAAACCCTTCACTAGTTAGGAATATTTTTCTGCGTACATTTTTAAATGGCAGGTTCCACACAACTTCTCTTTACTTCTGTATCAGTTCTTCTGACTTAAAGCCAGTAATACCCAAAACTCACAAAATGCCCCAGTATGTCCTGCTTCCAACCCATGCATGCCCTGGTCCTCCTCTTCCCCTACTAGGTGACTACATATCATCTCCTCCAATACACAAAGACGCGGTTTACTTTTAACGTTGCCAAAGATACTTATGTGATTTATTGTGTATCTCCTTGCTAATATTTTTAAAATATCATTGTAAACCAATCTTCCAGTACAGCATGTGTTTCATTTGGTTTGCACATTGTTCCCAAATTGTTTTAGAGGAAAACCACTTGACCATATTACGTATTAGACAGTACAGTAAATTCAGCAAGGGGGGAGGTGAGTATAACATATTAAATTGCATAAGCAATAGAGAAAGCCTTAGCCAGATTAGCATTTAACACAGTATAATACAAAATCTTACTCTCAAAGTAAACTGGAAACAGACTGACAGCCAGCACCCATGCTGATCTGCCCTTGGGTATTGTTCTGAAGCAAGAATCACATGAACTTACATGTTTTTTCGCAATTCAGCATATATATACAGTGTTCAGGACTGAGATCTAGAGACCAGAATTTCATCCCACCACAGACTGACAAAATGCTGTTATCTCGGGAAAGTTACTTTACTTTCATTGCCTTTCTTGACCATTTTTTTGATGCTTAATTCTAACATTCTAATTTAGAGATTATTTCTTGCTATTCTGTATGCATACACTGTCTCACATAGCATAGTACCAAACAAAGATAAATACAAGCAGGGTCAAGTGTGTGGGTTTTTGTTTTGTTTTGTTTTCCTGTTCCCCTCCCCCCAATTTCTTAGTGATTTCTTCCAGGACGTAAAAAGCATCTACAGTGTTTATTTCACGGAAACACTGTCATTCAGCATCCGAAGGCTGTGTAAGACCTCTCCTTCACTGGGTAGGCATCTCTGCTAAACTCAAGGGTAAACACTTAAATGGAAGGATAGCTCTGATAGCTTGCAGGGAAATGCTGAGTAAACACAGCCTTGCTATCAACACTAGTCCTTTAATGACAAACTCATTCAGATGTTAAAGTTGCCTCAAGCGCTTGATCATGATATGCAGCATGAGGAAAGTTCAAAACCAACTCCTCCTCCTCCTGCATTCTTATACAACTTCAAACAGTGATGCACGCTTACCTGGCTTGCTTTACAGATCTTGCTTTGATAAGCAAAATTTTAACTAGGTTAATGCCATTTGAGGAGTATTCATTTAATAGAAACAAAACGAGACTTGTCACACTGTTCTCAGCCGGTACTGTAGTAACAACTCACGCGACTCTCTCTTGTAGAAGGAACCAGCATAATAATCTTCACAACTGGCTTGCTCTGTAGATCTAATGGAAACTTAAGCTAAGAAGAAGAAATATTTGCTTTCTTTGATTAAGTGTCACCAAGGAGTGTTCTTTAGACAGTCAGTGCCGTAAGCTTACAAGCTAAATGAGAACAGCACACATTAAGAAATCCTATGTACAGATCAGGGCTCGTCAAGATTTTTTGTTGACCTTAAATTTTTATCTAGCTCCTTGGATGGGATGGGAGTGGGAAACAAGTCATCATTTGAGACTTTAATACACAGAGTTTACTCAGTGATGAGAAATGAGCCAGCCATCCCAAGCAGAAAGATGACGGGATGAAAAGAAGCAAAAGCAAACACTGAGTATCCATCAAGTGTAGCAAAGGGGCTACCATGACATGTTCACAGCTCCTTAGTTCAATGCACTGTTTAATTTAATAAAAAGTTTATATTGGGACAAATATTTTGACCACCTTTTGCCAAGAGGCAATCAGAGCTCTGTTTACTGTACAGAAAATGAATCCAATTGTGTACCGAGAAACATTCCACAACTAAACTACAGTGACCATGAGGCAGCAGCTCCTCCAGCCTGGGAGGGAGGTGGAGGGAGGAGACATGAGACTGTCAGTCTCCGTTGTCATTTTTCAAGTCTTGCAGACAGAAAACCGTCTGACTTCATGGCTGGTCACCTACCGGTGACATCAAAATCATTCTCCTTTCCTCTACCTTGGCTGGTGCAGTTACTATCCCACTCAGCTTGCTCAGGATCCTGCTGGGGCACATTTCTCTTCTGAGAGCAACCACTGGCAAATTGCAACTCTGAAAGCAAGCGTGCAGTAGAACTGCACAGGAGCTGCCCACAGGGAACACAGAAATGGTGCTGGGCACAGGTAAAACGGAACAGTACATTGCTGCAGTGTGACCGCTCTGGTTGCTCTTATCCAGAGCCTGACAGCATTTCCAGCATCTCTTCCACCTGGACTTCTTACAATAGTTGCAAGGCAACAAAGAAAAAAAAAAGGCAAGTAAAAACAAACACTCAAACAAACCACATCAAGGCTTTAGGTTAGCCTAAGATCTCAGCCTACAGCTACATTGCACTCACTCCAAGACAACACTGGAACAGTCCCCAAGAAATTGCCCAAGGAAATCTGAACCCTTTAACACAGATCCACCAAACCCTTGATATTGTCCATGTGTGGACAGCACTGACGCATCTGTGAAACCCCAAGAACGCCCTAGGTTCTCTGACTGTATCACCAGAAAGGTCTTTCTCTTACCAGATGTTACAGGATGCAAGAAATCAGGAATCTCCACCTTTGCTTTGAGGCAGCAAATGCTCACCGACTTAGAGCAGCTGGCCCCTGCATCCTGGCTGAAGGTTTATTGCCAGTGTGGCACCTTTCCTGGTTGCTCCATTGGCTGGAGGCGACTGCTGGCTTGGTGGGGAGGCTGGCAGGCAGAAGAAGATCCCCAGGAGGGCTCCACAGCCCAGCCCATTTTCTCTCCATGAGGTGCCCAGCAGAAGCTCCACACGCTGGGCTGAGCAGCAGCAGCTCTGCCTGTTTGGGTGCACACTCTGACAGCACTGGAATGCGCCGGCCTGCAGCCTGGCATTGCTTCCCATGGAGCGCATCATCGTGGCAGGTGGTTGCATTCACCAAGCCCTTTCTAAAAGCAGCTCTAAGGCTGGCAACTGGGAGCGTAGCACCACAAACCCCACAGCTTTGTGTGAGGCAGCACCAGCTGTTTCCCACGTTAATACACAACGCCGTTGAGCATTGATGCTCACATGAAACCGCATTAAAAATCTTAGTGCTGCCATCAATTCCTGAAAAAGGGGCAGCGATAATGATGTTTCAAAGTAATTTTATTTGGTCTGGGTTTGCCTTTTTTTTTGTGTGTGTGGTTTTGTTTGTTTAGTTTTTTGTCTGTTTTTTTCCCCACTCAAAAGAGCACTCTGCCACTGTTTCCACTACAAGTGATCCCATCTCATTAAGGTCAAGCCTTCAGGGTGGACCACGCGTAGGGGAAGAGAAGAAGAAAAGATTACGTGAAACTTAGGAGCTCTGCTTGGTGCAGAACAGCTGCAGCATTCAGCATCCAAAGTACGTTGCCACAAGAATTATGTTTCTCTCCCACTCTCCCCAAAGCATTTAATTCAGGGCAGAAGGAGTAGAACGTATTCACCTCTGAGCTCCCGTGCCACAAGCAACCATATTCATTCAGCTTTCCTATTTAACTAAATGGAGTTCACACATGCTGCAGTATAAAGTTACCTCTTGCCATCTGAAAGCAGCCCAATCAATGCTATACACAGAGAGTAGCATTTGAATCAGCCCTAAGTTAATTCTTAGTCGTCGAAACTGTGACAGCATGCTGACCCTTTCAAGTCAACTGGGAGCAGGCAATCTTTGCAGAAGATCCTCAGGCCTTTAATCAGATTCTCAGTGGGTTTTAAAGAGATACTACAGCATCAGTTTGTAAACATCTCTCTAGTGGAAATAAAGATTACTTCTGACCTAGCCAATTACTCAGTCCCAGAAGATATATCCTAGAGTTATAATTGAATGAACCATAGGGGAAGAAAATATATTTTAGGTAGGGGGTAGCAAACCCAAATCCCAACTTAGGATGCAAGCAGCACTGTATCCCGTGGAAAGATCAGATACAGAGAGAAGTGCTTATTGAAAAAAAAAAAAAGTCTATTAAATCATCTAGTCCTTTCTCCTACCAGGGCAAGATTGCTCTCTTGAGCACAGAGCCCTACTAATATCAGTGCAAATTATCATCTGAAGCTCTTCCTGAAAATTAGGTGTGATGGGGAAATACCAAAGCATTAATTTGCGGAGATGCACAGTATCAGGTACTTGTTTACCACATCACAGCGAATCTGGGGCGAGATGTCAGCCCGTGGTAGCATGGATATGCTGTAAAATGAGTAAGCAATGAGAAAGAAAATGTAGGAGAAAGCAAGCAGAGGACTTGCACTCAGCACCGAGACGATCAGAGACATTAACCAGTCTCTTGTTGCATTACTTTAAAACTGCATTTTAGCATGCGGAGCCATTGCACTCCATTGCGGAGAGATATAATTACCGACTTTTTAAAAAGAATCAAGTTATTTATTCTGGAGCTATTACAGACTAATGTGTAACAGACATCACCCGATGGGCCGTGAAGGCTCCGAGGGCCATTACAGCCTCACAGGTCAAGACCTGTTTGAAGGTTTTAAAGTTTGCGTATCATTGTTCTTGAGCTGAACAGCACAGACAACACCTGCACAACAACACATGCGGAAAAGCTGGAGGAGACTTCTGGGAACAGCTGCTGCTTATGCATTTTCACACTCGGATCAAACCAAATCAGATCATTGAAAAGAAGTTGAGAACATGGCTTTTGCCATTTCCATCTAGGAGTTCACCTGTAAGCTTGTAGTTGTTGTTTTTTTTTTTTTTAAAAGGTTGCATTGAGGAAGAAAATGGCACTATATCCTCCATGCTTCCCCATCAGGGCCCCTGTTCTATCTTACTTTCATGGAGAACTAAAATCCCAGCCAAGTGATGGGTTTATAAAATTTTAATAGGAAAGAAAAAGGTATCCTCAGGCAGGATCTTATGTGCAGACTTTCACCATAAATGAATGTTCATGAAAATATGGGTTTTATATGGAAACACTGACAGAGCTTCATACGCTGTGACACAAATGCCTCAGCATGGACTGACGACTGAGGAGGACCAGCGAGTCCCACCTCCCACAGCCAGAGGCTGTCATACCATCTCTTTCTCCAACCCAAACAATTCACCTTCATGCCTCCACTATTCCCTAGGGAAGGCTGATCTAGAGACCAACTCTTCTGAAGCCCAGAAGCTTTCGAGTTGCTAGCCTAGAAATATGCTTAGCCATTTCCACCTGCTTGTTCTAATGACAATAAAATATTTTGGAGTAAAAAGCGTGTTTTCATTCCTGCCTGGTGTTTCCCATCCTAGTGTCCTCATACAGGGCAGACTGGTCAGCCTTCATTTTGCAAAGGCAGACAAGCTGAAGCATGTACACCCCGTCTTCACAAGCATCCTCTCTGCCCCTATTTCCACGCGGACTTACTATTTCTGAGAATGAGTGATCTGTGGCTTACCCATGACAGACAAGGTCTATCATTGCCTCTTATCCAGCATTATTAACAGTGATCATTATTGGACGTTTCTTTTTCAATCCATTCCAGGACTCCATTTGCCTTTTGCCACCCACCTCATACCTCAGGCCTTTTGAGGTCCACCATCACATGTTCATACCACCCTTTGAATCTTTTCTGCCATTTCCAGCTGACAGTAATTCCTGTTTGCACCAGGTCCAGAGATCAGCTGGGGCTCCTGCATTCATTTTCTTACTGTCGTGAGCTTTAGACGGGAATGAAACCAAAGGGCAACAGGACAAGGCCTCAGTCCCCCTCCCATCAGCTACTTGCACTGCAAAACCTTTCAGTGCTGTTTTCATGAGATCAGGAAATTTCTACTTAGTGCTCATGAAGTAGCTTTCCCAAACCTTTTTACTAAAAGGTAAGCTGAACAACTTCTGTTTGAAAGCAGAATTCATGGCTTCGGTGTCAGGATCTAAACCACCACTTCTGAAAACAGTGATGCTTGAAGTTCATTTCTGCGCATCTCCCAGATTCAGAATAGAAGCATTATTTCTCATTCACAAAAAAAGAAAGAAATGCCACAAGGAACAGTCACATTCTGTTTAGTTTGTCATTTCTTAAAGCAGCAGTAATCTAAGAGCAGTGCTCCGTAGCTAAGGTATAACAATCCTGTATGGAGCTAAAACAGTTGGTTATTTTTTGACAGCCATTGGGTATGTACACGCAGTTCTGCAAGTCAAAGTTTTGCTTTCAGAAAACTTGAAGCTTCTTAACTGCATGAAGAAGATGGGCAACCAGGGAGGGTACCCGCGGGATGGACAAAACCAGTGGTTCTCTCAAGTGTGATGGAGACCGAAAGTAGCCAAGAGCCAGCTCCACCCAAAAATTCCTCCTGATCTCTTCAGAATTTAATTGTCATTCTCTTTAGTGTACACACAAACAAGGCAGACTTCAGAAAAAAAAAAGAAATGGCATGCAGGGTGGAAGCACCATTATCCAGTATTAAAATGTCAGAGGTTTAAGCTTTGTGTTGGTTTAGTCATAAGTTACCAACAACCACTGATGGCAGACATAAAGCTTCCCCTAAATTATTAAGCATAAAACAGCAGACTGTAATATTTTGCTAAACCAAAGTACAGACACAGACAAAGATGTCATTTCAATATTTGAAAACAGCAAGTTTAATTTAAAATAAGAGCAAACCAATAAGCTCAGAAAATAGCAATGTGTGAGAGGAAAATTACACTGCTAGAGAAAAAAGTGGAAGGACTTAAGAAATTTATAAAAGTAATCTCCAAGTGGAAATTAGAAATCAACCCCTAGAAACAGAATAACACAAAAGAAATATTACTGTCCACTTTCTAAATCAATATAACACTGCTACACGACAGAATTACCATGGTAACTCAAGTAAAAAGAATAAAGCAATTCTTATTATTTCAAAATAAAATCACAGCCTGAAGCCCAGCTTTTATTACAACTGCTGATAGATCGCTGGCTTGTATTTATCTGAAATATTGCTTTTCAATCAGCTATTTTATGAATGTACAAATTTCACTGAGCAGCCCACTTAGACTGAATGCTTAAAAACCCCCAAAAAGACTAGTCAATGAATCGATTATACATATGCATGTATTTTTTTAAAGGAAGCCTTATTTTATATATATATATTTTTTTTTACTCAATTCAAATTAAAGAGACATAAGGGAATGAGCAAGAGTAAGTTAAAACCTTGTTTAGTCTAAATTCCAACTTAGGGAACGCATGTGCATCAGGGGGTGTGGGCAAACACACACAGAAGAAGAGACACATCTGTTCCCTCCTGATCAAAGGAGAAGAGAAAACACTGTCTAAATACAAAGTTGCTCAAGGACATTTTGACTTGCCCTGCTGAGTACTTCAGACGTTGAAAGCATTGTTTGTACAGCTTGGAAAGTGCATCAAGCGCAGGATCCTTGTCGGCGTTGGAGCTGCACTAAAGGCAGAGCTCAGTCAAGTTCCCCCACGCCTCCACGGCTGGTGCCACCTTTTAAATACATTAGTGCAAGGAGAAAACCAGCAGGTTCCCTTCTGCTCCCTCCCCTCGGACCTTCAAAAGAGCATCCATCAGGGACTGACAGCAACAGTCCTCTTAAAAATAACAGCTCTACTCCTCCGCCCCTGCGCCTCCTTCCCCCAGCACAGCAAATTCCCCTGGACCAGCCAAATACTGAGACAGTAAATGTGAGTCACTAAATGTGGGGCAGAGCTTCATGGGACCTTGGAGCAATCACACAGAGAACCAAGATGCACACAGGTTAAGATGACACCATCTACCAAAAAAGGGTTACTACAGAAGCACCTGTTGGCTGTCAGGGTGTTTTACAGCACAGCCTTACCTCATTTTTCTGTCACATGCATGAAGCAACAGAGAGGAATGTGACTAACACTTATAAGCATGGCAGGAATCAAGAGGAATGTGCCCAATGCTCATAATGGTGGCAGGATAGTTGGCTAGTGAAGGTTTTTCCTCAACAATTTGCGATTACTTGGACTGAACCTTAGGGACATTAAAAAAATTGCCTATTGAGAGTGGATCAACACAACTGCCCCAACAATAGCCAAGGAAAGCAACTGTTAGAATAGCACTCCATCCTTCCTAGGAGATCCAGAAGTTGCTTCTCTTCTCTTCTGCGGAGCTCTGACTCCCTAACCCAGCCTGGGGAAGCAGGGGAGGTGGGACCCAGCCCCATCACCGTGCCACAGCAAGGGTTGGCATTGCAGATCCCACCCTCCTGTCTTGCTGGGCAGGGCAGCATAGGCTGTGCAGAGAGAAAGCCAAGCTCAACAAGTCTGGGACAACTTGCGCAGGAGCCCACCTACACCTCAGGGGGGTCAGGCACATCCCCCCAGATAGCCAGGCCTCAGTTCCAGGGAATGTTAACTTGGGGTGCATAAATTCCTTAATACTGGCAAAATGCTTCGAGGATTAAAAGCAGCAGGGATATGCCAAGTATCATAATTGGAAATAAAGACAAATGCTGCAACAAGAGCAATAAGCCACCTGCCAGCTGTCTTTTATATTAAAATATTTCAGTATTCTTAGAGCTGCTTTTCCCATCTCACTCCGAGTCCAGATGAACTTTGTGGGTTGTTAGTTTTGCCATGCAGCAGTGACATTGCTCATTATTTTAAAAATAGATTTAGAAACTGATCACACTCAGCTCAATCTAAAAGTATGCACTGTCTTTTAGTGCAATGTAGTCCTTTGCCATCTACTGCAAATGGGTTTTAAGCACCGGTAGAAACAATGTGTGCTTAATCTGAACGTGGACTGCAGAGAGGTCACACACTCAAATATCCTGTTTTATGTGGTATCTGGTTGTATTTTAAAAAACTCTTTCTAGAGACTTCGAGCCAGCTGAGGTCACAAACAATCATATAAGAGATTAGAACAGGGAAAGAGCTGAGGGGAGCAGAGGGGAGCCTTGGTCTGACACACTGAAATAGGACACTGAACTGCACTTGGTATTTCTTCAAAAGAAAAAATGGCTAAAGTAGTAAGCTTCAGCAAAACAGTAAATACAGGGGTAAAGAGTTTTTATTCAAATAAAGTCTTGCCT
Source organism: Nesoenas mayeri (assembly GCF_963082525.1). Lineage (NCBI taxonomy): Eukaryota > Metazoa > Chordata > Aves > Columbiformes > Columbidae > Nesoenas > Nesoenas mayeri. Next base: position 56,953,459 of record NC_137548.1, read on the forward strand.
CAGGAGATGGAAGGAGATTCTTGAAATACAGAGATAGGATTTTACATGTGCTAAAAGCATCAGTGTGACACTTTTGGGGAAAAAAAAAGGGGGAGAGAGGGAATACCTTCGTTGTTATACATGACAAAATAGCAACTAAATGTTTGCTTTGATCCCAGCGCATAAAGGGTGAAGCTTTTAGGCAAGGAGCGGCAGGTGATCTCAGCTCTTCTGCAAGTCCTAATGCTCCTAAAAGCCACTCTTCCAGTTTCTGTAATTGGGCATCAGTAGTTAATGTAGTATTGACTGCATTACATGCTCCTGTGCATCCTCTCACTAATGCCAATTGCATCACCTTGTACATTTACCATATTGCTTAGCCAATAGCTGTTAAAAGCAATCCAAATCATGAATCATATAGAAAACTTTTAGCAAGACACGACATCCAAAGGAGACAATTTACAGTTGAGTTAATCTGGGTACATTAGCGAGACATGGATTCAGGAAGACAGACCAATTTATGTTACTTTAGTTTTACCCTTTATTGCTTTGTATAGGCAAATGAATGGAAGGGCATGGAGTAAAAACAGATATAAAGGAGTCCTTTGCAAAACAGATCTGCATTCTGTGCAGACAGGTCAAAGGGTTTGAGACTGATGCTTGGTTTGGGCTTTCATAACCATAACAGGGTACTTACAGAAATCATTTTGCACAAAGGAGTATAAAGATAAATATATAATGGATTCCGAATAACGTTCAATACCCACCCCCACTGCAAGTACATTAGGCAGAAACCAGGTTGCTCAACACTAGCTAAGGCATGGCCTATCCACGAGTCACCTGCCATCACAACTGCCAGGAAGAGACTTCACACGAGGTCCCAGGTAGGTCTGCTCAGGAGCCCTGTCAGGTGGGAACCCAAGGCAGGAGATGTTCTGCAAAACCCACCAAGGCTCACTGGCTCAAGCCAGTCCTCCAGCCATAGATGTTTATCAAGTCACTTGTCAACATACAGAAAGTAGGACCTTCTCCTACCTACTGAACTCAAAGGGACTGCATCCTTTTGAAATGTATACTCAAAGGAAACAGAAGGAAACGATACAAGCATTAAAGAGGTCTTGGTTAATCCACATCAGCCGCAAGGTAGAGCCAACCAGGAAACAAATTAGTAGTGGGTTCTCTCTGAAGAACTATATTTTACAGAACAATTTCACACCGGGTGCTTGACCGAAAGATGCATAGCAAATTGACATAGCACCTTTCTGCTTTTCTGATCAAGCTTAGTAGCACCAGGAAAATAGAGGAGATGGGGAAAAAGGAAAGGACAGCTAGGAAGTGTGCTCTTATTCACTACTCATAAGAGATGAGGCAATTTGCAATATTTTGGAAGGAGAAAAAAAAAAAAAAAAGAGTGGTAAAGGAAATTTAGGAGAAGTGATGCTCATCAGCCAAAAACTTTACAGAAGGAAAACTGAACTGCATCCTTAAATACTGGATCCCAAAAATACTGGGAAGTCTGGTGTTATAAGTCTGGTTTTAAAAAAGATCATGATTCCCCTTTGAAAAGCTTCCAGAAGTCTCTTCGAAAGAGTTGCACATGCAGGGAAAATGCCAAAACAAAACATTTTCACTCGCTGATCAATTTAAACAGCTGTGGTAAAGCTGCAGCCACTGGCACCATCATTAACAATTTAAAGCATGGCTGCTTTTGTCTTCCTTCCCAGTTACATTCTCATTATGCCTTTTTATTTATTAGAAACACAGTCCTCCGGAATACATTTCTATATCTCAGATCCATAATAAACCAAGTAGGAACATCCCTGGCTTCAACTCAAATGGATGTTTACATTGGCGAGAGGGTTAATTGTTTAATTCTGGTCCAAGTTCTCTGCAGTTCAGTCATGAATATGCAACAATCATCCACTTTTTCTTTAAGGAAAACAAGAACTGTTGAAATCAATAGTTTAAGAAGAAGGCAAATATTAATTTCACTGCCCAAATCACCCTTTCAGAGTTTGATTAGCATGCGAGGAACTCTGAAGGCTGGCGTAAAGAATTCAGAAATGTTCAATGAAATTAAAACCAACTGTACATTTGGACAACAGAATCCATTATCTGCTTTGATATGCAATGTATGAGGAAACTAGTTTGCAAGAACATTCACTGGAAAGGAGAGCTGAGCATCTGTTTGCGCAGATAGCACCCAACATCGCGCTTGAAAACTTGGGCTGGGGAGTCACCCTGTTGGAGAACAGAGAAAATGCACATGCACTTACACACTGAGAATTAAAAGACGGTAGCTGCACTGAATTGTTCTCAGACCATCTATAGGTTTAATTATGTTAATATAATAGTGAACAACTTTCATTTTAAATCGCCTTTCCCTCCACCCCCGAGTCGTCAGTGAATAGGAGCTACATTCACTGAATAAATCATGCCCTGGCAACAGTTACGCACATTATTGAAGTTGGGGGCAGTGATTTCTATATGGTTTAAAACAATGTCCATGTATTCTAAATGATGACAGTTCTGTCCAATTTTAAAAATATATGGACCCATTAGAGTTTTATTGTTCAGCATTTAGCAGCATCTGCAGTGCCTTTTTATTCTTACACTGCAACACTTAATGCTTGATACCATTATTCTGATTTTGAATTGATTTCAAGTAAAATACCTTATTTGCCATAAACTTTAATATTCTTTACCTAAGTAAGACTCCTCACAGATGCAATCAGTCATAATGCTAAAAGAACAGTTTGCCTTTAGCAGAAATGTAATAGTTCAAGCTAATGACAGCGAAGCAAAACTTTGAGCAGCGAGCGCATTTGCAAAGAGACTAAACCATCTCTAAACATAAAGCCTGAAAACCTTAAGAAAGCCTCCAAATGAAATCAATTAATCCTCCAACCATGATAAATTTCTTGACCATTTAAGAAACGTATTTCAGACTCTGCTGTGACCCTTTATCACCAGACCTAATGGATTACTTTATTAATAATGCACTGGTCTTAAAAGGAATTTTTCCGAAGATTCTACCATAAGAGAGCATTTTCAGAATGGCTATGACAAACTGGCTGACACGTTCACATTGTATCTATTAAAGATAATAAAATTTAACACTAACTCAGAAGAAGACAAATTATGTTCCCCTGCCAGGGTATCAAGCATACTTTCTACTGTATTAAACCAAAATTAGAGCAAACTAATTTCCAAGAATCAGCTGCTTCTTTTGCCCTATTACCCAGGTTGAAAAATGTTCCTACACTGTTTTAAAGCTTGTTATGTCAACCAGACAACTATCACATCTCACCGGCATCTGGGAACAAAGAATGGTGACACCCTACACAGATGCCTACCCAGATCCTTCACCCAGCTGGTCCGAGCAAATAGTAAGAATTATTTGGCAGGAATACACCTATGCAATATAGTTTGCTCCTATCTGGCCTGCTAGCTCCTTTCACCCCTCCTCTTCCCAAAGGATAAGTTTGCATCAAAGAGAGATGCAGGTTGTCAGTGCACCAGCCACAGTACCTTCCATTTCTTGAAAACGTTTAGGCAATTACTATCTTGTGATACTCTCATGCCTCTGTATCTGTGATTTCCAGGAGCAGGGACACCTCTAGGAAGACTGACTGCCTCTAGCTCCACACTTGGTCAGCTCTGGAGAAACATGCCAAATTTTTTTTTCCTTCTCCTTTCTGGCCAAACCAAATCTCATATGGTTTATTCTGCTGCCAAGTGTGCCCTGGCATTATTCAGATTCCTTCTTTTACAATCTTCTTCCTTTCCATAAATACATTAATCCTCTGCTGTACATTCGAATCACAAAAGGACACAGTGTCATGAACTAAAGCCAGACCAAACCTCTGAAATTACACCAAGACCTCGTGTATCAAGATCAAGCCCTCAAAAAAAAAAACCAAAACAGGTAACTCAGCTAAACAGGTAAATAAAAGGTTTGGTTCTTTATACACAGGAAACTAGACAGTGATGGACCACAGAGAAGGTCCAAGGTAGAGTGACACAGGTGATTAAAAATAAAAGCATCTTCAGGAACAATGAAATTCCATGTCATACGAGAAAAAAGCCACCTTGCCATTTCCTCTCCTCTCTCTGCTTGATTCCTCAGTAGGCACACCTGGAAAAGGTACATTAAAAAGAAAACAGATATACCAGCAGCACACAGAGCATCTCTTCTTCCTATATGTCGCTATTTATATTAGGCTTGTGTACAACTTATATGTGCCTTATTTTTGTGTGCATAAGGATTTTTATCGATACAAGCAGATTGTCAGGACCTATCTTACTGGAGGTACATACCTCTCTGTATACACCTAACTATCTATATGTACCCCCATATGTCAGCTGGCTCACTCATCTGCGACACCAACCCACAGCTCTGCTGCCCTGTCTAGGGTGCCACGGCACCATTCCTGTGACTGCCATCATACATTCAATGGCACTGCTTTTTTAATTCCAAATGCTGCTTTTCTTTCCTTCTGTTCAGGGTAAGATGGGCTCTTATACAACAGGGAACCCAACTGCTGCTACTAATCCAGTTTCAAATTACCTAATATTCATTGCCCTAAATACCTCCCATTAATGTAAGACCCATTCTCCAAACCCAACACACACAACCAATGAGTATCCATATTTTTTCTTTTAATTTTTAAAGGAATTATGGAAAAAAAAATAAAACCCAAAGCTTTTGTACTGCTACATGTTTAATGGAGTCCTCTGATACGTTATATACTTGGGCTACTCTTGCGATCTATTTAATCAGAGTTCTGCTTGAAAACACAAAGGATCCATGATTTGGGGTGCTAGTCTATGCAAACATTGGGATGAACACACAGCTGATCAGTGCTTTTATAAGTGCACACACACTCAATAATTGGGTTGAAGAACACTATGTCTAGTTAACACAGTACAAGTTAGCTAAAAGGAAACTTTCACCCCACACACACATAACAAAGAGCCGTGATTTCTATTAGTGCATTTCATACCATACATGCTGATTACCAGGCTGTGCTTCATTGTTAGCAGAGATTACAGCTGGGATAAGCTGCAGCTTTTTCCTAATTGCTATTATGATGACTGAATTTTTGTTTTGTGTCAAGCATTATTCACATATTATACTCCAAAATTTGATCCCTCCATGATGCATTATTGATTCCACGCAGGCAATCATAACTGCCGCCAATGCGAAGAATTAATTTCGGCTATTCTCCTTGATTTGCATTGCTCCATCATAGCAGAACACAGTTCTATAGGGAAACACAAATTGAAAAGGAAGATTTAAGAAAATGTAGGAAATGCCACTATCTTTTAAAAGAGATGAGTCCTAAAGAGAGGGAAAAAAAAACCCCAAACCTCCCAAACCCAGCACAACACGTGTGGTCCAGAAAGAAATAAGGTCAGTCAGCCAAATTCATCTTAGTCAGAAGAAGGTTACAAGAGTAGCCTTATGCCTCTAATAAAGTAAACTAGCTTGCTTCAACGCATGTTGCCAAAGAAAACAACTGAACACCTCTGAGAGCAGCACTGCTTCAAAGCCTTTGAAACCCCGTTAGCTTCATTTGTTTTTCCAGCATAAGCAATACTCAACCACTTAGCGTGTCTTTTATCCACAGTCCAGTCAACTGCAAAGCTGATCTAGAAGATGGGTAACAGATGCTTCACATCTACTCATTTTTTTTTTTTAAAGTTCTCCTGTGTTAACAAAGCAACTTGTGAGAACTCACTAGAAATAAAGCCTGGGAAATTTTTTTAATCATCCCTGAATACAGTTATTTCACAGTTTTAAGATGCCGACTTAATTAGCACAGAATAAATTCCGAAGGGCAAGACCACTTATACAAGGGCACTGACCCCACATTGGTCAAGACTCAGTCAAAATTTGTTCAAATCTGCATACAAGAGGGCACTAATAGTGACACACTTCTGCTTCATCTCATGTATTAGAAGTGTACAGTCTTCAAGAAAAGTCCATTCACATTTTTTCATTGTCCAAAGCGCTTTGCATCAGAATGAAATAAAACCTCGTATCCCATGCCAGAAACTTAATTCAAATTCTGTGCACATGAATACACCCAATTGATAATTTCAGAAATCAAACTTGTAATGAGATTAAAAACCTCAAAATGGTAGTTGTAAGATACTGGGTAGTATTCAACCCTTCACATTTTTTTGGGGGAGGCAAAGAAGGGAGAGAGATAAGAGAAACTTCAGTAGAAGACTTTTGGTTAAAACTGAGCATCCATCCACTATTTTCAGTAGTCAAGCCTTCTTTCCCAACTGTTCTCCAATACAGTATTAATTCGGTTTTAAAATACCAGAAGGCAGATATGGGTCAGGAAACAAAAATCATATTGCTCCAACTTATTAGCACTAGGCAGCTTTTGGTACTATTGACAGTACATGTTTAGCACCCACCTGACACGGGAAAGCAAGTGACTTTGAATTACAAGTCATTTTTCTCATAAATATTTTAAAAAGTGATACATATATTCTAGTAAAATCAACACTCCTGCCAAAATATTCAAATTCCACAATTCCTCCAAGCTCTTTGGCTCCCTGTGAAAAGCTATTGCCTGTCTACAGTCTTACAAATATTCAGTAATTTCTTCTACTTCCAAATGACAAATGTCCACGACTTTTTTTTTTTAACACTCAAAGATCAGAGAATCCAGCAACACACCCATTACACAGCACGCTTCATCCATTTGTAAAGGTGAGATGAAACAACAAGATAATAGCTACAAATGTATGTGAAAAGTTAGGATGTAGTTCCCACTTCCGATAGGAAAAGCGCTGCCAAGGTGGAGGTCCTTGGCGAGGAGCAGCACCATCGATGGAAGCCCATCTGAACGGCTGCAGAAGCCTCCTGCTCTGCCTCAGTTTTAATCTTTGCCTTCAGTGTAGAAGCTATGAGGGAAGACCTGAGCCACAAAGCAGCCTTAGGAAAACCTCATTAGAAAGTTGTGATTAGACTCACCACGTTCATCCTAGAAACTAGTGGTGACTGAGCAGGTAAGTTGCACACCCTGGTAGGCAACGTGCAAAAGAAGGCATCATGTCATTCAAACTACTAACTAACACTGCCTATTATTCTTACATCAATTTGTACCCCTTAGTCATCCTTGATAAAGACCAGTCAGCTTTAAAAAAATAAGTATATGTGAATAACTCAAAGAAGTCAAGCTTTTCTCCAGTTTCATTCATGAAATTACCTTCCAAATGAACCTCCACTTCTGTCATTTATAGAAGGGAGTAAATTCTTAGAATAAGCCAATGCTTTTTCGTTGGAGCAGCTTATTAGCTTATTGTCATTATGTTTATAGCTATAAAGAAAAGCTGCAAGAAATAGATATTAAAGGCGCACATTAAAGAGACCCAAATGACATGCAAGGGAAAGGAAAGAAAATCTCAAAATTAGATTTACAATAAAAGCTGTTAAAATAAACAGGCTAAAATTGATATATTAGAGTATCTTGTAAACAGAAAAATCTAAATAGATTAAAAATAAAGAAAAAAACAAACAACACCAAACTGTTTCTGCTATAACCTTCAGCAAACAGAGCAAACCCTTCTCCACTGGTTCAATCATACCAGAGAAATGATTAAATAAATAAAAAAAGAGCAAGCATGCTTTTAACACGAGAAAAATATCAGAAGCTGAAAGCAGAGCACTCTGATATGCACAGTGCACATCTGTTTCAAAACTACTTAATTCTACGTTCGCAGGACACAGAAGACACCGAGCACAGGCTTACACAATCTCAGCCCACCTACCGTCCTCCTTGTCCAGCACCATCATCTCGGCAATCGAGAGAAGTCCGGGGACAGATGCTTCTTCTCCAGCAGCCTCCGCTCAGGGGAGAACAGAGCAAGTCTCTGGGAACACAAATGAGCTACGGTACAGCTGATCGTCCTTTAGCAGCAAGTGAGCTCTAATTACCCAGTTGTCCAGCTTTTAACCTAGATTGCACTCAGTTAGAATTACACTCAGAAATAAAGCACTTTGCAGATACAAAAGCAGTCTCACCTACTTTTGTGCCTCAGAATTGCAAGGAACTAAAACTGCAATTTAGAAAGAAGGGGGATCAGAGCTGTTTCTTTGGTTCTCACCTTCTAAATGGCTCAATTTACACAGTATAATCTATTTTAATGTAATTGCATTTGATAGCTCAGAACCCCAGCTGTTGTAACTGCGCAGCTTTCAACCTTATAAAGTGTTTTCCCTTTGGATTCGAGCGGAATCTAAATCTAAACTCATCTTCAGCGAGGGCAGAGAACCCCAGCCCGCCGGCCGCCGCCTCCCTCTCCCGATGTGCGAGCTTTGCACACTTGCTGTTCGCCAAACGCGCCCATTGCCCGGGCCCCCCCCGCCCCCCCGGCCTCCCGCCGTGCGCTGCCTGCCCGGCTCCGCAGCGCCACCTGCCGGCCCCCGCGGCGCCTCCTGCCCGCGGTGCCCGCAGCGCGGTTCTCTGTGCGCCGGCAGCCGCAGCGCGGGCGTTACTCCGGATTCGCCGCCGGGAGAGCGGGGATTGTGTCTGAGAGCAGCCAGGGGCTGCGGCAGGGCAGCGGCTCAACCCTCCGCAGCGGGTATGGGCGGCCCAGGCTGGGTTACGGCGGCCCAGGCTGGGTTACGGCGGCCCAGGCTGGGTTACGGCGGCCCTGCTGCTCGCAGCTGGATTTCACGCGCCTGTCGTGGCTTAAAACCTGCTACTAATTTCCTGTACAAACATTTCGGGTTTGTTTTCACATGTACGTATTAGTTTCAGGGAATACTCTGGAGAATATAACTCCATTTTCACTGGGTCGGTCTTAAAATGATCCAAACCAAGTGCGGTACAAACCCTTGCAGGTTTGCTCCGCTTTTCAGAGATGCCATCAATGCCCAAACACGAAGAGATAAGTTTGGGGCCCATATCTGTAATCCTTCCTCTCACAACTCCCAATCCTTACTCGGCCAAGTCACCCGTTGTGTGTGACGGTGTTGGCGAGGATTGCGGGATCAGACGCTTCGCTACCGAGATCAACAGCACCATTTCACCATGTCTTTTAATCCAAGAAAACATTTCATTCCTGCTTTAATGATACTTCCTCCCCTTTACAACCGATACAATGGTACTCTAAAAAGCATGATAGCAGGCTCAAGTTATATATTCTTAATACCAATTTTTAATTAGATTCCTTATCCTCAGCTGAAGTGGCTTTTCCTTCCACCTTCATTCAGATACTTAATCCTAACAGTCCTTGAGCGTATTTGATGATAAATGTATCATTTTACATTGAACCGTTTTCATCTAGTACTTTGAACAACTCCTGTTTCCTAGTGATACTAGTTTTCAAGTGTTGAATATGTATTTTAGCGGAGTGCAACTGCCATAAATAATAATTTTATTTTAAGACGTATCACAAGCTAAATAGGAAGACTTCATCCCAAAGGCTAAAGTCTAATAGTTAAAAGACTCTGTGCAAAAACTAGCAGAAACACAGGCTTTTTTAAATTTGTGGTATTTTAATACTTCTAATCTACTATTGGCCTCCATCAGAAAATGGTGAACTCCAAAAATGTTTGATCTTTCTGTTTAGGCAACTTTCAACCCTATTGCCTTCAAAAAGGACAGACCTACTCTAGAATATTTGGCACATTTAAACTCATATTATTTGGTAATTACAGGAAAGGCAAGGTTTTGATAAAAATGAAGTTAGCTGTGGTAGAGAAAAACAGCAGACATAATGCACTTGTTAAAAAAAAAAACCATAGTACGGGATCAATATACATTTTATTCCTTTACTGCTTCAGCATGTCATAGAGGCTGGATTACTCTCTTTGCAAACGGATATTTTTAAACACTTTATCTGCTTACTCATTTCACACACCAACAATAAAAGTAAGTTTTCTAACCCCCAAACACATTTGTACAGCAATTAAAGTCAACTACAATTAACACAATCTGTTGGAATTAATCATGATACCTGATGTCAGTTTACTTTTTTAAACAGAAGTCTGGACTTTGCAATCAAAACATTTATGTATTTGAGAAATATCTTAAGTCTCATTATCTTGAAATTTATAAATGCGCTGCATGGTGCGTAGGTTGGCTTGCCCACAGCAAATTCAGCAGTGATTTATGCAGTGGAATTGACTAAAATGCAAGCCTTGAAGTTTTTTTTACGCTCAACCTTTCTCCTTCTCCCCCTGCTTCTCTCTTCTCTCAGCTCCTACCATTTGTTTCGGGAAGATATTTGCCAAAGTTCCACTGTAAAATGGTATTTTCTAATATCAAGTCATGTTGCATCAGTCAAGTTATATTATGTCACTTCAAACACACAAAATGATGTTACCTCCCTTACATAACTTGACGTGATGCCACAACACATCAAGTACAAAACACTATTATTGTTGTTATTTTTTCAGTCTGCCCCTTCATCCTCAATGATATCTGTAAAGACCACAGAAAAGTATTGTTGTATTTTTTCCTACTTCTCTTGGCACCACTGCGTGTTTGCCAAGGAAGCTTTTCACTCGCAAAGCCGTGTAGCAGTTATTAGACTTCATGGGTGACACTGGTGTCACCCTAGGGCCAGCACGCACCCCTACAGCCTGACCCACAGCTGGAGAAGTGGGCAGCCTCTGGGGCCACGGCCCAGCTTGCTAAGTAGCCTTTGGGGGTGCAAAAGCAAGGAGCACGTTGTGACCTCTACCTACTAGGCAGCAAGTGTCCTTCTTGTGATGCACCAGGACTACTGGGGTGGGGGGAACACTTCTGAAATCCTGCATTCTCCATGCAGTAATAATTATAAATACCTCCACTGCTGCCAGACACCTCAAAAGAAGAAAACCTCTCAAAACTCCCCCCCCATTCCTGCATAGCAAAGCCTCTTAAAATCAAGCAGAGAACTGGATACTAGCTACAATGCAAGAATTTTTAGATGGTAGAAATCACACTGGCATGGGAGGGGGGGGAGGAAGAGCCATTTATGGGAGTAAACCAGACCCATTTTTATTAACAAGTTAATTCAAGCTTGATTTCAGAAAGAATTGGTTTAGTTAGCAAAAGCTTCCATTTTAGTCCATTAGTAACCTATGCAGGTCCCCTTTTAACATCCTCAGATGAGCGGGCAAGTGGAGCCCATTTGAATCGGGCAGAAAGAAACATACAAAGTTAATACAAACTCCTCATAGTTTCTTCTCTCGATCTCACCTCCTGTCCTCAAATTCTCCTTTACACTTTTAAAAGTGAGAATAATTTCTCCTCGAGCATAACTACTCCATCAAGAGGACAGGAGATTTCCAGGCATTACCGCAGTTTGCTGCTCTGATCTGCACATCCCTCTCATCAGGGGTTTGTTTCCTACTTTACTCCTTTTTAAGTGCAGCCAGCACTAATTTCCTCTTTACCTCTACCGTCGCCACCATTATTCCCTTTTATACAGCCACTCCTGAGATCTCCTGGAAGGAGGCTGTTGAGAACTGTCTGGATAATCAATGGTTCTAGTTTCATTTCCTTACACCACCATCACGCCGGCCCCGAGCTCCTTGTGTTTAATGAGTACGTCTGCAACACTTGAAAGAACCCAAATACCCCTATTAGGAAACCCTCTTCAGATCTCAGTTTTTCCTCCCAGCTCACCTGTGCCTCTCGCTTCTGCGACGGAGGCAGCATCCTGCTGTTAGCCCGTCAATCAGATTGAAATGGATACAGGTTGGCAGGCACCCTCTGACAGAGAGTCACTGGGATTAAGACATCACCCATTTATTGTTATTATTAAAGGGTATTAATGGAGATGTTAGAAGCCTTTCCTTCCCTTTCCTCCAGCAGTCAAGCAAAATTCAGGGGACTCCTGCAATGCACATCACCTTTGAAAGCGAGGTCAGAGAGAAACACAAACCGTCTGCCACATACATTCATCAGTAAGAAATTAACCTTGTTTAATTTCTCTGTTGTTACCTAACCTCTTTTACCTTTCTGCACAGGATGCAAGGCAGGAGAAAAGTCTTTCTACTGTTATCTCTCGCTGAATAGTTAGATAAGTTTATACCCTCTTCTCCAACACACGTGTTTCGACTGGAGCATTATAGACCCCATTAATAACACTACATCAGTTTACTTCAGAGGGCTTCTAGAAACTGGAGGAAGAAAAGACTCTGGGACAGGGATTCTCGGCCCAGAGGCATGTGACGAGTTTGCAGCAAGCTCCGTCCCCACGCACCTCTCTGGGGCAGTGAGCATTTAACCTTCTACTTGTCAGCGCTCGGGCCCCCTCCCACACAGCCGGATCGCACAAGCGAGCCCGTGATTTCTCTTCGTGCCCCAGCGGACTCTGCGGTGTCGTGGCAGGCGGACTCTCACCTTTCTGAAGCAGAAAGTCCAGATCAAAAGAAAAGAGGAGGGGGAAGGGGAAAGAGGTAGAGAAACAGGAGAAAAAAAAAAAAAAGGCAAACAGCAAAAGAAAGCACCTTCCACTTGCCTCTTTAGCTGGGTATCCACTTTTCCGAGTTAAAGCCCCCCGCCAGACCGACAGAGAGACGTTTTTATGGCAATTTACGCAACCACGGAAAGCAGCACTGACTGCAATGGGAGCGCGGGGCGGTATTTCGGCACGCCACAGACTCGGATGCCACCGAAGTTGGGCCGGTGGTGACACACGCTAAGGCCACCAGACCTGATGGCGGGCCCAGTGACGGGGTTGCAGGCATCAGGCACTTCCCCGCTGGCCACAGCACTCACTGGGGCCGAGCGAGCTGCCGCTGATGTCCCCAGCGCGGTCGCAGCCGCTCGGCGGGTGCCGGGCACGCCCGGGCGCACAGACCCCGCGCCGCCCGGCCTAGAACCGCGGCGGTTGCAACCCAAAGGGGGAGCGGCCCCGGGGCCGGTGAGGAGGCACTGTCCCGGGAGCACCCGCCGGGCCCCGGAGCCCCTTTGTAAGGCGGCGGGCCGGGGGCTCCGCTACCCGCGGCAGCGGCGGGGCGATGCGGGACAGGCCGGGCAGCAGCGCCTGGCGCGGCGCAGCGAGCGGCGGCCCGCGCGGGGCAGCTCCTCCGTCCCTCGCTCCCTCCGTCCCTCCCTCCCTCCCCGCCCGCCGCCTCCCGCGCCGGGGCGCCCGGGCGGAGTTGTCGGCGGGGCCCCGCGCCCCGCTCCCACCTACCGTCCTCCTTGTCCAGCACCATTGTCCCGGGCGCCGAGGGCGGCCGCCGCCGCTCCGGCTCCTTGGGGCGCTCCCTCTCCAGCCGCCGCTCCGCGGCTACGGAGGAGGCGAGGGGCCGCTCCGGGCCGGGCCGGGGAGCGGGCGCTGCCCAGGCGGGGGGCAGCGGAGCGGCCGCCCCGGCGCTGCCCCGGGACGCGAGTTTGGAGCGGGGCTGCGGCGGGCTAGGGTCGCGCTGGGCGCCGGAGAGCTGGAGCCGGGCTGGTGCAGCAGCCGCCTCGCCCCCAGCCCCGCCGCTGCGGCTCGAGTGCCAGTTTAGATATTAAAAAAGAAGAAGGTGGGGAGGAAGAGAAAAAAGGGAAGGGAGGAACAATATCGGGGGCTGGTTCCCCAGCTCCGTCCTTTCCCAACCTGCGCTGTCAAAAATTGTCTTAATGCGATCGCGTGTGATAGCTCACAACCTCTCCCCCCTTTGCTGTTGCTACTGCAAGAGCTTTCCAGGCTTCTAAAGTGCTTTTCCCTTGATTTCACTCTAAATCTAAAATTATATTCAAAGGAAGGGGGGTGGGAGGGAGAAAAGATGTGAACCTATCACTGAAAGCAAAAGCACTTGCCGCCTGCCTCTCTCACTCTCTCTCTCAATTTATGTGCTTTGCACTCTCTCCTGCTGCTGAATAAATGCACACATTTCCCAGGGACCCTCAGATTCCCCTGTTAATTAAATCAATTCATTATGCTCAGATCTGATTAGCAGCCCCTTCCCCCCCTCTTTGAATCAATTATTCAATACACAAACATAATTGCCTGTGCCAGAGGTGTCTAAGTATTAGCTTATTTAACTCCAAGGACACTAATTACCCCTAGGGCAAGGGAACTTTTCTCATTAATTCTGACAAAACACAAAAGCACAGTTAAAGTGTGTGTGTATATACGTGTGTGAGAGAGAAAATGGGGGAGCGTATAGCCGAGGAAGGCAGGCATTACTCTAACACACGTGTTACTGTATAAATTAGCTCAATTTTCTTTCTACCTTTGCAATAGATTGTTCCTCACATCCCCCCTTCGCTAAACTTGCCACATCAAGACCCCCTTTTTTAAAGTAAGGAACAGATCAGCATTGCAATGGTGGCAATTCTGGAGTGAAAGTACTTGCCACCGAATCCAAAAAGAAAAAAGTATGTACGACTGACAGGGAGCAAAGCAGAATTCGTGAATAGTTTTGTTTGCCAAACCAGAAAACTCTGTGGCAGACAATCTTATGTACTTCAAAAACCTGTGAAAGTAGTGGCCTTCTGAAGCAGCTGGTAAGATGATACATAATCTAGTATGTACTGGGAACAGTTCTGAATTGTTTACCATTTGAATTAATGTCAGTGCCCACTATTAATGTACTTGCTTCCTACATTTACCATAATGGGCTTGATTTCCATTAGCTGAAGCTGGAACGCTAAAAAGAGCCTCGGCAAGACTGATGCAAACCAAGATCGACCATCATTGTAGTATCTGAGACGCATGACTTCTGGCTTGTGTGTTACCCAAATTTTACCTCTGTGTGAACCTCCTTTAGATAAAAAAGAGTAAGAAAAAAGAAGTAGTAATTGATTCCCTCAAATTAGGTTTTTACTGTCTAAAGACCTTTATTGTTCATGTCCTCAATGTGCACAGAAGTATTGAAGATTTTCTTTTTGTTTCCTTAGGCAATGCATGAGCTGATCCATTAATCCATTTGGCTTTATATATCAGGAAACTAATATTAGCTCAGCTCATCTATTAGCTTTTATTTAGGTCCCCCCATGTTGCCTTTTTTTTTGGACTTCTGTTCAGATTGGTTCCTCCTGAAGGGAGACAGACAATTTTTGGCAGATTTCAGGGCAGAAAGCGCTGTACATTGTTTCATGGGAACTGTCCCCTCTCCAACTCCCCACCCTCACATTCACCTGTGTCAAGACAGCCATGATTAAACTTGCTTGTTTGGCAACCCAGTCTCTTTAAAGCACACCTTGTATACATCACTTAAAACCCACAACACCTCCTCTTCTCCCCAACAAAAACCCCCACCCTGCTAAGCTTCTTGGCAACAAACTTCCTGAGCTACACATTCTTTGCAAGCATAAATGTGACTGAGAACATAAAGTTGTGTTTCATTAGTGCAGTATGTTTTTCTGGGAGTACACACATCGAAGGATAAAAATGCCTTCAGCTTTGTAACACAACAAACCCTGTTAATTCTCTGGTCTTTAATTTCCACTGTATGGCACATACTGCACCCACAGGAACTTGGTCCATCTAATGCAATGATTTTTATTTTTATTTTTTTCTCTGAAAGAACATAGCAGCACTTGAAAAATACCGACCCTGGAGAACATCATGCATTGACTAATTTCTGAGTTTGCTTCTGGTCTTTGAGCCCATTCCTCTTCTCACTGTGGCCAAGGAGACTTCTGAGTGCAAAGCCAGAATCTCAGGATCTTAGTATGCAACTCTTGAGCCCTAATTCTGAGTTTGCGACAGGGGTGATACAGTTTCATCTAAACATAGACTTACTGAGTTAAAGACGTTGGTCTGCATGCGCTGAAGCTCAAGGTCACTATAGGGATGCCAAAGGGATAAAAGGAAGAAACTGAGGAAAGAGATGTTGACTTTGGTGTCATTCTTAAGAAGTAACGTTCACACTTGAGCTGAGAGAGTTGTGGTCACTGAAGACGAAAAAGAGGTGGAGTGATAAAGCAAAAGACAAATTTGCACATGAGCGTGCACATGAGGGAGCATCATACAAGGAGAGAAAAATAATGCAAAAATGTACAAACCCCGAAACATTCTATTCCCAAGCACACAACCTGCAGTTGGAGTACTCTGCTGTCATCCTACAGTTACAGTTATGGGGATTTTGAGGTTCACAGCTTTAATAAGATGAAGGGATGAACCCCCATGTAAAGGTCCCCACTTTAGGTAAATGACTTTTTCACAGTGTGGTGAAGCATTACTCTGCATGGTTTTCAA
Source organism: Nesoenas mayeri (assembly GCF_963082525.1). NCBI lineage: Eukaryota > Metazoa > Chordata > Aves > Columbiformes > Columbidae > Nesoenas > Nesoenas mayeri. The sequence continues at coordinate 56,969,596 of NC_137548.1, forward strand.
TTATATCTGTTCAGCGAGTCATTTCAGAGAAGTGAGCAAGTTTCAGTAATTTTTGAACCTCCTTCACTCACTAGACTGGAAATCTCATACAAAGAATTTTACCACACTTAGTTTTTGGTACCTTGACACTAGAGAGGAACAGCTATATCAGCACTTCAACAAACACTTATGTTGGTAATGGGCACCGTAAGGAGTGACTGGGAAAACTGGACATAGATCGGTGGTAGAGCTGGGAATAATGCTCGGTTCCCCAACCCTCCGTTCTGAGGAGCAAAGCACAGAAGCAACTGGCTGCCGGGGTGGGCCCAGCAACACCGTGGCTGAGGTGCCAGGTTCTCCTTAACATGCACCGTTATGGTCTAATACTAATTCACAGAATCACAGAATGTTAGGGATTGGAAGGGACCTCAAAAGATCATCTAGTTCAATCCTCCTGCTGGAGCAGGAACACCCAAATGAAGTTAAATTCCCGATATTCCTGGTGCAGGATACAGGGCATACAGGAATAAAAACACCAATGCTGCAATAAGTGCTAGGGGCTCAGACCTCTGGGTCTCATTTGAGGTCCTTGCTCACTAGCTGCTCTTACTTTTCTTTTGCTAGTCTTGAGCACAAGCAAAGCAAATGAAGTTTCTTAAGAACAATGTGCTGTTCTTATTAAATTGCAAAGGAAGTCTGCAATATACTTAAGTCAAGCCTTTAGCAGACCCGTGAGGTTTCGTATTATCCTATGCTTGAATGAGGCAGATGACTGGAGCAAAAACCAGCTAATGACATAAAAGCATTCTTCTACTTTCAGTCTCTCTTAATTAAGGAGTTGGTTAATGTTTCAGTGTTGGGAATTATAAAGCTTCATCAGGGAGGTTAATATGTTTTTTATTTTATCTTTCAGCTGACAGGAGAAAAAAAGTCAAAACAAAAAAGAAAAGAGAGGTGATTAAGTCATGTGCCAGTCAGAGTCCCACAGTGAAGGCAGTGTCAGGCTACACCAAAGACCATTGCTGCACATGGTGAATTTAGCAGTGATTTCCAAACTCAGATTTCTGAGCAGATGAGACTTTTGTCTGCCAGTTTAGACACATGGGTTTTATTTCTTGAATTCACACAAATAACCAAGACAATTTACACAGCTATATACTAGCTACAAAAGATCTCTATGTTATTACCCATTTCAGAATCACTTGCACCTACCTTGCTCGTGTCAGAACAGAGTGACCACAGGGCTGACCTTATACTGCAATTCATCAGTCCTGTAAAGGAGGAAAATCACAAGGACTCTAAAAAGTTATGTTCACAAAGAACATGGGCTACAGTTCAAAAGACCACTTAAATACCCACCTGAGATCTACAGACCTCAATTATGTCTAAACCCTTGCTTGATTGACTTAACTTCTCTCCCTATATGTTGTACAAATAAACCACTCAATTCTGTTACGATGTTTTGCATGAAATGAATGTTAAATATTTTCATAAATACAGGATATTTAAAAAAAATAAAATAGCATGTCAAAACCAAAGCATTTCATTTAATAGAAGACAAATGGCAAAGCTTCAAAAATACTACCTCTGGAAAAGGAGTCCTTTACCACTGTGATATAAGGCTGGCACTTTAAGCCATTAGGCTTTACAATCTCTAATGACCTTTTAGAGAAATTTACAGCTGATAAATTAGTCATTCAGAAGTTTTGCTGCTGCCCTCTGTAGCACAAAGTTAAAAAGAAAAACATTTTTTTCAAAAATAAAAGTAGCAAGACCTAAATTCTTAGTCTGCTGCTTGTTTCGTAAGAAGTTTAACGGGCAGATTCTGCCTCCCCAGAACAGCTCAGCTGCAATGAACTCCATGAAGTTTCTTTCTACATGAAAAACCAGCATCAGAAAGGGTTAATGAGAGGGTATAAACTGCTGGAGGATCAGGCTGGCTCTGACACTTTGCAGATCCACCAGTACCTCCCTAGTACCAATACATCTGGGGAGAAGGAAAGGTCTAAGGCAGAGGAATTTATGATCCAAGTGAATGACTTTAGAGGAGTCCCAGGCCAGGAGCTGGGACAGGCTGCCTTCCTCTGGCTCCAGGGAAAGCGTACTTAGCAGAGAGATCATTTCCAGGAGAACTTGAAACTTTCCCAGGCCCAAGTGGGATGTTATTCTTCCACTTGTATGGTGAATCAGTTCTCAACAGTGATGTAAAATTTAAATTCATGCTGAAGTCAAGCGACAGTTTGGGAATGCACATCTAGCCCAACCTCTCTGAGCAAGTCAACACATGGACTCTGACTCTGCCACTTCTTGACGCAGCAGTATCTGCGCAGAGTTTCCAGAGTCTTTTAAAGTAAGCGGAATAGAATCCTTAAAAAAAACCCAGCAACAATCAAAAAACCCACCTCAAACCTTATTGAGTACATTCTGGTGACAGTGTTTCTACAATGTCTCTCACTTTCATTTGGACCAATAATCAGCATTTCTGTATATCCTCCTCTCCTTCAAAGTTTATTGCTACTGCAATGTTTTCTTGCCTAGTCCTGCCTTTTATTCCTTACCTTGTTGGGTGCAGTAGGTAGACCTGAAAGACAAATCCAGCAACTACACATCTGCCTCAGTTGTTTTATGGAGGAACCCAGTGAGACAGTGTCAGGTTCTGGAGAGACACATGGAGCTCTCGGGCTTGTTGCCACATCCACAGTTCTGATCAGAGCTTATTGCTCCCAGCCTGATGTCAAGCAGAGACTAATCAAATGTGAGATGGGTGAACAGAGACAGAGTCACAGAGCTGGCTCTTCGTAATGTTACTATAATATACTATAATGTTACTATAATGTTACTGCAGCAACACACAGGGGTCCCAGTCATGGAACTAGACCATAACATATTGTCCAAAAATCCCAGTGCCTTTCTTCAAAAAGATGCATTCTTTCCTCGCTGTATTGCTGCTGAAGAGACAGGGCAGAATTACCACAGAACAGTCAGATGTGGAAATACGTTAAGCGTAAAGATAAAATGCAACATCAGGCTCACATTGCTTTGTGATGGCAATATCCTAAGACGCTGCCAGTGTCCCCCATGTTTTGTGGCATCCTACTTGCCATGCGTGATGTTTGCCACCTCTTCATAGCTTCATGCTAACAACATACAATCTAAAAATGTTGATTCCATAGGAAAATGTCTGCTGGCACAATAGGAGTAGCTGCACACAAAGGATATGGCATGGCTGCTGATCACACAACAGAGGAATTCCAGCTATTCCCATGTCACACGGTAGTGAGGGTCTGTTGCACTGGACTATGTTTTGCACATGATTTCATCAGCATCCAGTTCAGTCTAATTCTAATAGTGATAATCTTCTTGATCCATTAACATGTGAGAGAAGAAAACACATCTACAAAATGGAGAATAAATAATTTACTTTTTTTTTTCTTTTTATTTTTAATACACCCATTCTGTGAAATTGCAAGATATCTTTCCCAATCCAGAGACAGAAACATGTTCAGTGAAGATGAAAGTTACTGAAGATCTTCTGATAAAAGCAGGCAGGTGGAGGCTCTAATGAAGGCATACACTATAGTGCACATCTTGCCAACGTTTCTTAATGAATTATATGTGCACTCAGATGAGAATCATATTGATTGAGGTCTGCAGGGAAAGTTCTCTAGGAAAAATTTTTATTCTAGGAGCAGAGTCCTTTTGGAAGATTTTGATCTTTTCCTGCTGCAACCTTTCTCCTCCCCTCTCTTTGTGCTACCCAAAGCAACTGACAGCCAAAAAATGGAAAGCCTGCCCTGCATCTAATGTATCTATCAGATCCAGAAAGAAATTTATATACCGATACTAAGAATGGCTGCATCATTCTCCTTAGCTGGTAGAGGGCACAGCAGTGTGTAATTAGGACTGGATTACTTTACTCAGAACTGGAGCATAGAGCAGATGTCGTGCATTAATATTGGCATTTGATTCCACACACTTTCTCTGTCATGTTTGTAAAAACAATTTGCCTTCCTATCTTGGATCTTGCCTTTCCTTTACCATCAGGTTGCTGTAATGCAAACAAAAAGCCACTAGTGGCAATATGAAAGCACATGTAGAAGGACAGGCCCATACAGAATGGTTAGATTTTATGATTTAATTACTGACGTAAAATATCAAGTTATTTTCTGATGTTGATTAGATTAATATGGCCAGTATGTTCTACTAGACACCAGCTCAGACACAAGTATTCATGACATTATAATGTATTTGTTAACATAAGTAAACAGTAAAGAAAGATACACCTTATTATTCCAAATTAATGTTACCAGACACTATCTGTAGTACATATGAGAGATGCATCTCCCTTCTCAAACATAGCAAACCTTTCCCCTACCTGTTCCTCCACACAGGGGACTTCAGTTCTGATTTTGCTCCAGTTCAGTGTTTCATGTACAGAATCCTTCTAGATGGCCTACAACAAAATTTCATGCTGTTAAAAATATTGGCCCCAATGCTGAACTACAGCCAGCTTGCATTTGATATCAGCTTCATGACTGCAGCTGGGTTCTGGAGGTATCTGAGGAGTAAAAGATTATCTCATTAATTTAGGAGCACCCAGAGGCAGACTAGAATGGTCTGGTGCTACAGAAGCACTGAATAACTACACCCCCACAGAATGATGCTGACAAACTCTAGCTTCATTTATATGGATGCAACCTGAAGAGGATAACCACTGAAACTCTGCTGCAGTGGTATGTTTGGCTTCAAGACATACTGTTTGCTTTACTTCATGATGGAGGGTGTACATCAGACCCAGACACCAGCAACACACCTGTAACGCCTATTTGCAGGTGACAACACCTGTTTGTATCATGCAAGGCTTTACCTACACAGACACTTCAAAAACAGCACCAAACTCATCTATCCAGACCTGTGTAACCCACCTCTACTGCCTCTCTTCTGTTGTGATGCCACCCACTGGGGAAGGGGTGTGCGTGATTGCAATAACAGAGTTACAGCTCTGAGACTGAAAGACCTTGTGCTTGTGGACCATCAGGTCCATTCCCCATGACAAACTCTCCCTTCTTTTGCCTACTCCCTGCACACCTCCCCTAGCTGCAACTCCTCTAGTCCTAAAGAAGGGCTATGGGGCGAATACCTTAACAAAATAAAAAAATTACCTTACCAAATTAGGAAAAGACCACTGAAATCAGAGGGGCAGGTTCACATTCTTCTGGTCCATCAGCAAATGGCAGAAGTGCAGGAACTGCTATCTTAAAACAAGAAAATAACTGGAGTGAAGTGGTAGCGATTGCCACAGTTTTCCTTAAGCAGGTGAGAAACTCAGCCTGAAAGCTGTAAAGATAACTACAGAAATGATATCATTGTCTCAGTGAGAGCTAGAAAAGCTTCTCTGCTCACAGGGAGGTCAAGAAGTGAGAGCCCAGTGGATCATTTGTTGCGTTTTTAATGCTTCATGACTCAGGGTCAGCCAGAAATCCCTATCCTAAGGTCGTGGTGAGGGCAGTCTGGAAAACAATCTTGTTTCTTTTCTGTTACTGGCAAGGCCTTGCTCAGGCTCTGCTTTCCCTCTCTCACAGCAGATTATTACAGCCTGCTCATCACACTACAGTTAAATTCACCCTAGGTGCTGACATGCAGCTTCTCTAGGATCACAATGGCCCAAAGGACCTTCCCTGTAGCAGTCCATAGTGTTGCAACATGACGCAAAAAATACCCAACCCTGGGCATCATTCAGGAGGCTAAAAATTCCTTGCCATGCCTATTGATAAGCAAGTGTTCATATTTATTGTTATCTTCACTTCTAAATAGCATTAGTGGGACAGAATGAGGAGCGTGGATGGCACAAACTTGTCTGTTAACTAAATGATGAGACCTATATCTGCGTCACTGGCGCCTCGCCGCTGCAGCAGCGTGGCTGCACTTGGCACAGAAGCGCTGATAATGTCCATCTCCTGACCTGCTTGGGAGATGGTTTGACTCAGAAGCTGGGAAGCACAGTTTAGAGGGCCTGCTAATGGCTACCTCTGTTTTAAACAGACATATTTTGACCGTAGCTTCCATACCAAACGGTCATTGGAGTCAAGTGATCACTTAAAAAGCCTCAGATACTACTCTGCAGTATTTTACAATGGATTTAATAGCTAAGCCTTAAAAGAAAAAATACCACCATCCAAACACACAGCTGAAGCACAGGCATTTAATGAACACCACTCAGTGCTTAAATGTGAATTCACACTACAACACACTTGCAAATGGTCTATTATACATTGCATTGCTAGTATATCATATTTGCATAAATATACCTCAAGTATTTATACATCAATAGATATAAGCATGCACTTAGAGGTGAATACCAAAAGTGCGTTACACACAGATTTCTTACACACTCTCTAATTGATTCAAATAATCACACTTTGCCTTATTAAATTAAACGTTATATGGATAAAATATAGCTTGCCATCAATACTAAGCACTAAAATACTGTTAGAAAGGAACACTCCTGCCAAAGAAAACAAGAGAAAGAGAATGTGCCCATAGAAGAACACTTAACTGAAATGTAGCTGTAAGATTTAATGCCATGGAATGACTAACAATAATGTATATATTACTTTTAAACAAGTGACCAATTTTAGATAACTCTACTTCTTTGTCTGGTACTCCAGTTTCAGCCTACTGATCTATAACTGCAGGATAAGCAGAAGAGCCTGCTAACTCTCTTGCACATAAAAAAGGTCTCCTCAGAAACCAAGATAACACCTTATTTCCTTCAGCTGGTTATTTACTGGTGCTTCCCTGCCTTCCCTTAATTAGAGCAAAAAACACAACAGCAACAACTGTCCATAACAGTTTTTTGAAACTCCTTCCAACTATGAATCCCTTTCCTTATCAAGAGCTAAGAAGCAGCACTGAGGGCAGCTGTGTAGTTTGGAACAAATTTCTCAGTCAGTCACACTTTAAAGCTTTTATACACCTAAGAAGTCTAACTCTGCCTGAAAGACAGTGATTAAAGTTTTTAAAGAGTACAAAGACTTTTACACAGAGTAGTATGATGCTCAGGACCAATTAAATGTCATCTTAAGTACTTAACTGAAGCATTTTTTTATACACTAAGAATCAGTTAAGTGGAAGGTGCCAAATTAAACTTACATTCACATTTTGCCATTGCTTTAATCTCAAGAGATTATGCATCATATTTCAAGAATGATTTCAGAAAACTTTCAGCAGAACAGTCTCTCTTAAGTTGGCTTCAGGAGCTTTGCAGAAGCCTGAAAAAAGAAAACACACAAGGGAAATTTGACATGCTCAGGGGCAAATAAGTGCAAACAACAACAACAAAAGTGTTGCAATTAAGCCCAAAACAATGCAGGTGGCATCATATGAGGGGGTCTCAGCCAGGAGAGAATCAGTCTGCACAAGGACATTGAGTTTGCTCTGTTTTCAGGCAGCAGCTGTGAAAACCATGTTTTTCTTCCTCCAACATGCAACAAGTTAATTCGCCACATGTAATAACATGACATAATGATTCACATGGCCTTTTTTGATGAATGCTTTTCTCAAGCAAATAAAACTTTGGCAAATTTTGAGGAGAAGGGGATGTAACAAAACTTTTGGGAGTGAGGCAGGAAATCTGGCAGCTAAAGCACTAGGCTGGAACTAGGGAGACTTGAAATTTATACCAGGTCTAGTCCATGTTTTCCATACAACTTCTAGCAAGTCTCCTGGTTGTCAGAGCAAAAGTCTGGTGACTGATAACTGTTTTCAAAAATGTTTAGGTGCACTTGGCACAAATATTTACTTAGGAAATAGAGGCTAGTTGGCTAAGCAGACATAAACTAAGACCATAAACCCAAGGCTAACCCAACCTTGGCCACCCCTCCCCTCTTTTGGAAGGCTTTGCTGATCACACATGACCCAATGTGTAGCTCCTCATACCTGTGTATCCCGTACTTTTGGAAAGCAAGCAGACATTTGGCACAAAATGTAGTAGTGGCCATCTTTCTTCAAAATACGGGGAAATGGCTGGACCTCTCTCTTCTAACACAATAC